>NC_051086.1:29799214-29919629 GCF_004664715.2 Peromyscus leucopus | reverse complement strand
TCTAGAATTTGAAACTGAATGTGACTCAACTCCATTTAGGAAGGGCAATTGAATGTTAGCTTGTCTTACAAGAAAAACACTCTGCTTTTGAGAATGGGGCACTCTTGTACTCTACTGTGTTTCCATATTGCCAGAACAGTGAGCTGACTCAGAAAAAAGAACAATGCTTCCAAAACACACGAGGCATACCTAGTTCAACTCAGCATTGAAAACTGACTAGAATAGGAGCTTCTCTTCAGTCCAATACACTGTACTTGCTGGAACAGACGCGAGTGCTTTTTGCTATATATATGGCCAGGAGAGCACAAGAGTGGCTGTACTTACCCCATACTAACTCTTGCAGCTAGAATTTAAAACAGAATGGGATTCAACTCTGTTTAGGAAGCACAATTGAACCATAGCTTGCCCTACAAGAAAACTCTCTGCTATTGAGAAATGGGTCCTCTTGTACTCTACTGTGTTTACTATAGGGCCAGAAGAGTGAGCTGGCTCAGAACAAAAGAACTGTGCTTCCCACACACACACACACATGAGGAATACCTAGTTCAACTCAACATTGGAAACTGACTAGAATACAAGCTTCTCTTCAGTCCAATACACTGTACTTGCTCAAAGAGATGACAGGAATGCTATTTGCACTGTGCATGGCCAGGGGAGCACAAGAGTGGCTGTTCTTAACCTAAATTAACACTTGCTTCTAGAATTTGAAACTGAATGGGATTCAACTCCACTTAGGAATTGCAATTGATCCCTATCTTTCCTTACAAGAAAAACACTCTGCTTTTGAGAAAGGGGCACTTTTGTACTCTACTGTGTTTCCTATAGGGCCAGAACAGTGAGCTAGCTCAGAACAAAAGAACTGTGCTTCCAACACACAGGAGGAATTCCTAGTTCAACTCAGCATAGGAAACTGAATAAAACAGGAGCTCCTCTTAAGTCCAATACACTGTACTTCCTGGGAACAGACTAGAGTGCTATTTGCACTGTGTACGGCAATGGGAGCATAAGAGTGTTTGAACTTAACCTAAACTAAATCTTGCTGCTAGAAGTTCAAACTGAATGGGATTCAACTCTGTTTATGAAGGGGATTTGAACCCTAGCTTGGGTTACTAGAAAAACCCTCTGCTTTTGAGAAAGGGGCACTCTGGTACTCTCCTGTGTTTCCTATGTGGTCATAACAGTTAGCAGGCTCAGAACAAAATAACCATTATTCCTACACACAAGAGCCACATCCAGTTCATTTCAGCATAGGAAACTGACTAAAACAGTAGTTCCTCTTCAGTCCATTTAACTGTACTTGCTGTGAACAGACGTGAGTGCTATTTGCACTGTGTATGTCAAGAGGAGCATAAGAGTGTTTGAACTTACTCTAAACTAACTATTGCTTCTAGAAGTTCAAACTGAATGGGAATCAACTCCATTTATGAAAGTGAATGGAACCCTTGCTTGCTTTACAAGAAAAACACTCTGCTTTTGAGAAAGGGGCACTCTGGTACTCTACTGTGTTTCCTATAGGGCCACAACAGTTTGCTGGCTCAGAACAAATGAAATGTGATTCCTATACACATGGGCCACATCCTCTTCAACTGAGCATAGGAAACTGATTAAAACAAGAGCTCCTCTTCAGTCCAATACACTATACCTGCTGGGAACAGATGCCAGTGCTATGAAAACTGTGTATGGCAAGGGGAGCACAAGAGTGGTTATCCTCACCCTAAACTAATTCTTGCTGCTTGAAGTTCAAACTGAATGGGAATCAACTCCGTTTATGAAGGGGAATGTACCCTAGCTTGGTTTACAAGAACACCACTCTGATATTGAGAAAGGGGCACTCTGGTACTCTACTGTGTTTCCTATAGGGCTCAGAACAAAAGAGCTGTTATTCCTAAACAAAAGGGCCAAATCCAGTTCAACTCAGCATAGGCCAATGAATAAAACAGGAGCTCTTCTTCAATCCAATACACTGTATTTACTGGGAAGAGACGTGAGTTTTATTTGCACTGTGTATGGCAAGAGGAGCACAAGAGTGGTTAGCCTTATCCTAAACTACCTCTTGCAGCTAGAAGTTCAAACTGAATGGGATTCAACTCCATTCATGAATGGGAATTTAACCCTATCTTGGCTTACAGGAAAACCACTCTGCTTTTGAGAAAGGGGCACTCTTGAACTCTATTGTATTTCCTATAGGGCACACCAGTAGCTTCTCTTACATCCAATGCACTGTAGTTGCTGCGAACAGACTCGGGTTCTATTTCCACTGTGTATCTCAATGGGATCCCAATACTGAATCTGCATACCAGAAAAGAATTGTTGCTCATAGGACAAGAGACAGCATGTGATTCAACTCTGTATATGAAGGGTAATTTACCACTGAGTTCACTTACAAGAAACACACTCTGCTTTTGACTCTCCTTACTAGAAAAATAACTGTTGCTCTTAGGACAAGAAACAGCATGTGATTCAACTCTGTATATGAAGGGTAATTTACCACTGAGTTCACTTACAAGAAACACACTCTGCTTTTGACTCTCCTTACTAGAAAAATAACTGTTGCTCTTAGGACAAGAAACAGCATGTGATTCAACTCTGTTTATGAAGGGGAATTCAACACTCCTTACTAGAAACACTCTCTGATTTTGAGAAAGGAGTACCCTTCTACTCTACTGTGTTTCCTATATCTCTCAGCCTGAAGACTGAGGTTTTTCAGAACCAAAGAACTGTGCTTTCTACACATTGGCCATATCTAGTTAAAATCTTCTTTGGAAGCTGAGAATAAACATAGCTTCTCTTCCATCCAATGCACTGTCCTTCCTGGGAACAGATGTGAGTGCTATTTCCACTGTGTATCTCAATGGGAGCCTAATAATGACTCTCCTTCCCAGAAAAGAACTGTTGCTCATAGGACAAGAGAAAGCATGTGATTCAACACTGTTTATTAAGGGGAATTCAACACTTAGTTGCCTCTCAAGAAACAGATGCTGCTTTTGAGATTGGAGCACTCTTGTATTCTACTGTGCATCCTGTACTCCCAGAACAGTGAGCTTGCTCAAAAAAAGAACTGTGCTTCCTCACACACACACGGGCCATATCTAGTTCAATTCTTCTTAGATAATTGAGAATAACAGAAGATTCTCTTATATCCAATGTACTGCACTTGCTGGGAACTGACACGAGTGCTATTTCCACTGTGTATCTCAATGGGAACCTAATAGTGACTAGGCTTACCAGAGAAGAACTGTTCTTCATAGGACAAGAGACAGCATATGATTATACATCATTTTTGGAAGGGGAATTCACCACTGAGTTTCCTTACAAGAAACACACTTGGCTTTTGAAAAACAAGCACTCTTCTACTTTACAGATCTTCTAATACTGCAGAAACAGTGACTTTGCTCAGAACTGTGCTTCCTACACACCATACCAAGTTCAACTCTGCTTAGAAAATTGATAAGAAGAGTAGCTTCTCTAACATACCATGCACTGCACTTGGTAGTAACAGATGCTAGTGATTTTTCCACTGTGTATCTCAAAGGGAGCCTATAGTAACTAGGCTCACCAGAAAAGAACTATTGCTCACAGGACAGCATGTGATTATTCCCCTTTTAGGAAGGGGTATTCACCACTGAATTTCCTTACAAGAAACACAGTCTGTTTTTGGGAAAGAAACACTCTACAGTGTTTCCAATAGAGCAGGAACAGTGATCTTGCTGAGAACAAAAGAACTGTGTCTCGTACACAGACAGGCCATATCTACTTTAATTCTGCTTAGGAAACTGAGAAGAACAGCAGCTTCTCCTATATCCAATGTACTGCTCTTGCTGGGATCAGATTCGAGTGCTATTTCCACTGTGGATCTCAGTGGGAGCCCATTAGTGACTAGGTAGATCAGAAAAGAGCTGTTGCACATATAACCAGAGACAGCAGGTGATTAGACTCTGATTAGGAAGGGGAATTCACCATTGAGTTCCCTTACAAGAAACATACTCTTCTTTTGTGAAAGTAGCACTCTTCTGCTTAACAGTATTTCCAATACAATAGGAATAGTGAGCTTGCCAAGAACAAAACAACTGTGCTTTCTATACACAAGGGCCATATCTATTTCAACTCTGCTTAGGAAAGTGATAAGAACAGCAGCTTCCCTTACTTGCAATGCAATGTACTTGCTGTACAGACGTGAGTGCTATTTCTACTGTGTATGTCAATGGGAGATCAACAATGACTAGGCTTACAAGTAAAGAACTGTTGCTCGTAGGACAAGAGACAACAGGTGATTAGACTCTGTTTAGGAAGCAGAATTCACCAATGAGTTCCTTTACAAGAAACATACTCTGCTTTTTAAAAAGAAGCACTCCTCTGCTTTACAGTGCTTCCAATACCGCAGAAACAGTGAGCTTGCTCAGAACAAAAGAACTGTGCTTCCTACACACATTGGCCATATCTAGTTCAGCTCTCCTTAGGAAACTGAAAAGATTAGCAGCTTCTCCTCCACCCAATGCACTGCCTTTCTGTGAACACACATGAGTGCTACTTCCACTGTGGGTCTCAGTTGGAGACCAATAGTGACTAGGCTTACCAGAAAAGAACTGTTGCTTGTAACACAAAAGACAGCAGGTGATTAGACTCTTACATCCAATGTACTGTACTTGTTGGGAACAGAACAAGTGGTATTTCCACTGTGTATTTCAATATGGGGGCTACAGTGACTTTGCTTACCAGAATAGAACTGCTTTTCGAATGACAAGAGACAGCATGTCATTAAACTCGGTTTATGAAGGTGAAATCAACACCAAGGTCCCATACAATAAACACACTCTGTTTTCAAGAAAGAAGCACTCTTCTCTTTACTGTGTTTCCAATGCAGCCAGAAGAGAGAGCTTTTTCTGAACAAAAGAACTGTGATTTTAGGAGACTCAAGAGATATATCTTTCAACTCTGTTTAGAAAGATGATAAGAACAGTACCTTCTCTTACATCCAATGCACTGTACTTGCTGGGAACAAACTATAGAGGTATTTCCACTGTGTATGTCAGTGGGAACCCAACAGTAACTTTGCTTACTGGAAAAGCACTACTGTTTGACAAGAGACAGCATGTCATTTCAATGGGAGCCCAAAGATGACTTTGCTTACCAGGAAAGAGTTGCTGTTTGCAACAAAAGAGACAGCATGACGTTAAACTCAGTTTATGAAGGGGAATTCAACACCGAATTCCCTTACAAGAAACACACTCTCTTTTCAAGAAAAAAAGCACTCTTCTCTTTACCGTGTTTCCAAGAATCCAGAAGAGGGAGCTTGAACACAACAAAAGAACTGTGCTTTTCCGAGACCCTGGTGATATTTCTTTCAACTCTGCTTAGGGAACTGATAATAACAGTAGCTTCTCTTACATCCAATACACTGTACTTCCTGGGAAAATACTCAAACTGTATTTCCACTGTGTGTGTCAAAGGGAACCCAACAGTGACTTTGCTTACCAGAAAAGACCTGCTGTTTCCAGGACAAGAGACAGCATGTGGTTAAACTCAGTTTAGGAAGGGGAATTCTTCCCCAAGTTTTTAATGAAAAACAATCTCTGTGTTCGAACAAGATGCACTCTTCACTTTACTGTGTTTCCAAGGCACACAGAAGGACGAGCTTGCTCAGAACTAAAGAACTGTGCTTTTCTGAGACCCAGGCAATATCTCTTTCAACTCTGCTTAGGAAACTGATAAGAACCATAGTTTCTCTTAATATAATGCATTTGTACTTACTGAGAACAGACGTGAGTGGTATTTCCACTGTGTATGTCCAAGGAAACCCATCAGTGACTTTGCTTACCAGAAAAGAACTGCTGTTCTTAGGACAAGAGACAGCAAGTGGTTAAACACGGTTTAGGAAGGGGAACTCAACACTGAGTTCTCTTACACAAAACACACTCTGTGTTCGAGAAAGAAGGACTCTTCTCATTAGTGCATTTCCAATGTTGCCAGAAGTGGGTGCTTGCTCAGAAAAAAAGAACTGTGCTTTCCAGAGACCCAGGTGACATCTCTTTCAGCTCACTTAGAAACCTGATAAGAACACTAGCTTCTCTTACATCCAACCCACTGAACCTGCTGGGAACAGACACGAGTGGTATTTCCACTGTGTATGTCAATTGGAGTTCAACAGTAACTTTGCTTACTAGAAAATGACTGCTGTTCTTAGAACAAGAGGCAGCATGTGGTTAAACTCAGTTTAGGAAGAGGAATTCAACACTGAGTTCCTTTACAAGAAACACACTCTCAAACTCTTGTTCAAGAAAGAGGCACTCTTCTCTTTACAGTGTTTCCAAGGCAGCCAGAAGGGTGAGCTTGTTTAGAACTAAAGAATTGTTCTTTTCTGAGATCCTGGTGATATCTCTTTCAACTATGTTTGGGAAACTGATAAGAACAGTAGCTTCTCTTACATCCAATGCACTGTACTTGCTTGGAACAGAATCGAGTGCTATTTCCACTGTATATGTCAATGGGAGCCCTACAGTGTTTTTGCTTACCAGAAAAGTACTGCTGTTCTTAGGACAAGAGAAAGCATGTGTTTAAACTCAGTTTAGGAAGGGGAACTCAACCACTAGTTCCCCTTCGAGAAACACAAGAAAGAAGCAGTCTTCTCTTTGATGTGTTTCCAAGGCTGCCAGGATTGGGAGATTGTTCAGAACTAAATAACAGTGCCTTTCTGATACCCTGGTGATATCTCTTTCAACTCTGCTTAGGAAACTGATAAGAACAGTAGCTTCTCTTACTTCCAATGCACTGTACTTGCTGGCAACAGACATGAATGTTATTTCCACTGTGTATGGCAATGGGAGCCCAACAGTAACTTTGCTTACTAGAAAACAACTGCTGTTTGTAGGACAAGAGACAGCATGTGGTTAAATTTAGTTTTTTGTAAGGGAATTCAACCCCCAGTTCCCACTTTAGAAACACAATATGTTCCAGTATGAAGCACTCTTCTCTTTTGTTGTGTTTCTAATGCAGCCAGAAGGGGGGAGCTTACTCAGAACAAAGGAACTGTGCTTTTCCTAGACCCTGGCAATATCTCTTTCAACTATGCTTAGGAAACTGATAAGAACAGTAGTTTCTCTTACATGCAATGCACTGTCCTTGCTAGGAACAAACAAGAGTGGTATTTCCACTGTGTGTGTCAATGGGAACCCTACAGAGACTTTGCTTACCAGAAAACAACTGCTATTCATAGGACAAGAGACAGCATGTGGTTAAACTCAGTTTAAGAAAGGGACTCAACCCCAAGATCCCTTACAAGAAACACACTCTGTGTTTCAGAAAGAAGCACTCTTCTGTTTACTGTGTGTCCAGAGGTGGGTACTTGCTCAGAATTAAAGAACTGTGCTTTTCCAAGACCCTGGCAATATGTCTTTCAACTCTGCTTAGGAAATTGATAAGAACAGTAGCTTGTTTTACATCCAGTGCCCTCTACTTCCTGGGAACAGACTTGAGTGGTATTTCTACTGTGTATGTCAAGGGGAACCCAACAGTGACTTTGCTTACCAGAAAAGAACTGCCATTTGTAGGACAAGAAACAGCATGTGGTCCAACTCAGTTTAGGAAGGATAATTCAACACCGAGTCCCCTTACAAGAAACTCACTCTGTGTTTGTTAAAGAAGCACTCTTCTCTGTACTGTGTTTCCAATGCAGCCAGAAGAGGGAGCTTGCTAGAAACAAAAGAACTGTGCTCTTCCAAGAACCAGGCGATATCTCTTTCAACTTTCCTTAGGAAGCTGATAAGAACAATAGCTTCTCTTTTGTCCAATGCACTGTACTTGCTGGCAACCAACGGGAGTGGAATTTCTACTGTGTATGCCAATGGGATCCCAACAGTGACTTTGCTTATGAGAAAAGAACTGCTGTTCATAGGACAAGAGACAGCATGTCATTTCCACTCTGTACGTCAATGGAAGCCCAACAGTGACTTTGCTTACCAAAAAAAGACTACTGTTTGTAAGAAAAGAGACAGCATGAAGAGGAATTCAACCCCAAGTTCCCTTACAAGAAACACACTCTTTTCAAAAAAGAAGCACTCTTCTCTTTACTGTGTTTCCAATGCAGCCAGAAGAGGGAGCTTGCTCAGAACAAAAGAACTGTGTTTTTCTGAGACCCAGGTGATATCTCTTTCAACTCTGCTTAGGAAGCTGATAAGAACAATAGCTTCTCTTATGTCCAATGCAGTGTACTTACTGGTAACAGACACAAGTGGTATTTCCACTGTGTATGTGAATGGGTGCCCAGAAGTGACTTTGCATACCAGAAAATCACTGCTGTTCATAGGACAAGAGACAGCATGTGGTTATATTCAGTTTATGAAGGAGAGTTTACCACCTAGTTCCCTTACAAGAAACACACTCTGTTTTCGAGAAAGAAGCATTCTTCTCTTTACTGTGTTTCCAATGCAGCCAGCAGAGGGAGGTTACTCAGAACAAAAGAACTTTGATTTTCTGAGACCCAGGTGATATCTCTTTCAACTCTGTTTGGAAACTGATAAGAACAGTAGCTTCTCTTACATCCAATTCACTGTACTTACTGGGAGCAGACTGGAGTGTTATTTCTACTCTGAATGTCAATGGGAGCCCATCAGTGACATTGCTTACCAGAAAAGAACTGTTGTTCGTAGGACAAGAGACAGCATGTGGTTAAACTCAGTTTAGAAAGGGGAATGCGACACAGAGTTCTCTTACAAGAATCACACTCTGTTTTTGAGAAAGAAGCATTCTTCTCTTTACTGTGTTTCCAATGCAGCCAGAAGAGGAAGCTTGCTCAGAACAAAAGAATTGTGCTTTTCCGAGACCCAGGCAATATCTCTTTCAACTCTACTTAGGAAACTGTAAAGAACAATAGGTTCTCTGGCATCCAATGCACTGTACTTGCTGGGAACAGGTGCGAGAGCTATTTCCACTTTATATGTCAATGGGAGCCCAGCATTTACTTTGCTTACCAGAAAAGAACTGCTTATAGGACAAAAGACAGCATGTGGTTAAAGTGCAGGTGTTTAAGATGTCATGCCAAAGCAGGTGGGATGAGATCCAAGCAAGCAATGCTATAGACCTGGGCTGACTTGATATATGTGAGTGCTACGCAGAACTGCAAGGATGCCAGAGGATGGGGAAGAAACTATACTCCTGAGGTCACAGCAGATTCTACTTTAGGGGTTGTTTATAAAGCGAACAAAATTGGTTAGAATGAGAGCAGTATCTGTGTTCCCAGCAGGGCTCAGGCGCCTGCCCATGTCCACATGCTCACACATAGGGGAGGGGGCTGTTGAGAGACCAGGGACTGTGTTTTTGGCCAGCTGGCTGGCAGGCATGACTTGAATGCTGGCTGGATGAGCTGGGGCACTCTGTAGGCAGCTCAGAGGCAGGAGGAGCATCATGATGTTGCAGGCAGCTAGGAGTGGGGCAGAATTTGCCAAAGCAGCATCTTCAATGACTACAATCTTTTGCAGGCATCGCCATACCACCACCACTTGTGTTTGGAGGCTACTAGTCAGAAGTAGGAATTTTTAAAACCTGGATTTGGGAGTGCAGGCTGTGATGGGTGTTTGGAACTGCCAGCTGGACTGAGGCCCAGGCTGTGGAGTGCAGGTGCGGGGGCTGGGCCCATGTCTCTAAGTGCCTGGACCTGAACCTGCTGGTCCTTTTCAGGCAGCCCTTGGGTTAACCCAAACATTGGTCTTGCCCCAACTGGCATTCTGGGCAGTGAGTGGGCTCCCAGCAGAGCAGTTTGGGGTCAGGCCCTATGGGACCAGATAAAGTGAGAACCCACGGAACTCTGGTCAATAATTTAAGGGCTGAAAGGGAATAATATACTCACAAATAAATACAGAATGAAGCAGCACTGCTTCCTCCTTGTCACCCAGGGAAGAATGAGGAATGGTCCATCCCACCTCACAGAACCTTGGCATCAGGAAACCTTCCATGTCCCAGAAGGAGAGAGTTCAACCCTCCTCCTCAGTTCTTATAGGGTCATATACCCAGAGCAGACCACACTAATAGGGCTAGTCACCACAATACCATTGGCTAAACGTATCGAATTCCCACAACAAGCCAGTGGTCATCCTGCTCAATCATTCTCTGCCTTACTCCATTCAGAGCACAACTGTCACCAAGACTCAGCTGAATCCCAGTCAATCCTCCTGCATCCAACCTTACCGCACTTGGATTGGGGTTCTACAAAACCACACTGAGTTTCTTAGGCATGCTGGGGATTTGAATCAGGTCTTCCTGTTTGTAGAGAAAATGCTGTTTACACATAGTCACCCTGACATTTTTAAAGTTTTATTTGCATTATAGTGTTGGGTTAAGATGGTAAGAACCTTACAATACAATTGCTGGATGTTTGGATTCTTTTGAAAACTACCTTTCAGCTTTATGCCCACTTCTGCTTAATTGTTTTGGGGTGGTTGTAATTTCTGATTGTTTTGATTTTTGCTGCTCTTCACATGTTTGACATGTTAGTACTATGTCTGAAGGAGAGTAGGAACACATTTTTCTCCTTATGCAGAATGGCTGTTTGTCTTGTTTTGGAAAAGCTATGTAACCCCATGTGATGTTATTTATTGTCGATTCTTGGTTTTGTGTCTCATGCTCTTAGCACTCTATGAAAAATACACAGTACATTTTCTGTAAGCTTTTCTTGTTGGTGTCAGGAATTTTATATTGTAATGGCAGTCTCAGAATAGATTTTGATTTGAATAGATTTTCAAGCAGGGTAAAGATATATAATCTACTTTCACTCTTCTATAAGTGCATAGCCAGGTTTTATAGAATAGGCTATTGTTATTTCCAGTGTTGGTTTATTACAATCAGAGAATAGTCAATTACTTTCAATTTGTTGTGCAAAAGAACCATCTTGGGGCTGGAGAGATGGCTCAGAGGTTAAGAGCCTGACTGTTCTTCCAGAGGTCCTGAGTTCAATTCCCAGCACCCACATGGTGGCTCATAACCATCTGTAATGAGATCTGGCACTCTCTTCTGTATACATAATAAATAAATTTTTAAAAATAAAATAAAACCATCTTTATAAAAACACTTACTTTTAGTTGTTTTCAAAGGCTATATCATGTTTAGTTTTAACTGTAATCTTGACATACTGTATAATCACCCAGTATTCTAATTGTCTATTGGTTCTTGAGATAAAACACATACATAAAACACACACACAAATACACACACATATAAATAGTGAACAATATTAATTTTAAAAGAGGTAATTTGAGAGATAAGAGCCATGGAGGAATTTCAGAAGGGCTAGAGAGAAAAGAGAAGAAAACAATATAAATAAATATTTAAATAAAAATAAAACTTGAAAAGGAATAATAATAATAAAGATAACAGATACACTACCAATAACAACATAAAATAAATTGAAATTATTTAGAATAATTTGTGATGAAAACTTAAAAATAATAAAACATTAGTGTTGATAGGATAAAGGAAAAAACATTCAGCAAATTAAAAAGAGAAACAAGGTAAAAAAGGAAGGAAGGAAGAGAAAGAAAGCCAGAGAATAGACTCTAATGACACAATATGGAAAAGAAACATAAAAAACTTTCATAGTTAGAAAGAGGAAGAAAATTGTACACATGAAATATGTAAAAATATGAAATATTTGAAAATATGAATTTAATTGAAACCAGTATGTAAAATATAGAAAATGGGTATAGGAAGAGTGAAAACAAACAATTTCAGTAATATTGGTCATGTATAATAATGTCCTCAATTTTCACATTCCTATGTGCTATGTATGCTCTGTGTGCTAGATATGGGCTGGGCTCATTAAAGTATTGTCTTCACAAACAAGGCTACATTCAACAATAGACCATAGTCATTTATACAGAAAGAACTATTGCAGACTTCAGCAATTTATGAGTTTGTGAGTTAGGCACCACATGACTTCCTATAGAATCCACAATCTTTTTACACTGAGGGAAAGCAGAAATCTAAGACAAATGGGGTCTTTGGGTCATGGTACCTTGGGAGACAAGAGGAAAATAAACCTCAGCATAGGCATCTCTCTGCATTCAGAACCCAGTGAGATGTGAGCACATCTGTAGGGAGAAACCTGTGGCCCCAGAATTATTAGTCCCATAGTACATTAAACCATGTAGAGATTAAAAAAAATGACTTAGAGGATAAGAAATTTGTTGGCTCTGGACTCAGTATTCCTGTACTTTGGCAATGTCTGCAAGGAATAATAAGCTCACTTTAATCACAGAGGGTGAGACACCAAACCCTACACCCCTCCAGACTGCTACATCTTTATATCATGAATAGAAGAGAATCTTCATCTGAATAGGCCAGTGTCCATGACTGTCCATTGTGACCCCTGCCACACACAAACTCAGTCAGAATGTCCAAAGGCTCCTTGGTTTTTGATTTACCCATATCATATTCTCTGAAGGATCTGGGTAATAAATATTACTTTAAGAATTGTGAAATCATGCAGTTCCTGTATTTACAAATCTAGTGTGCCATGAAAAAAAGAAACATTGTCACAGAAAATTGTTCTAATAGTTTAGTACCTGTCAACAACACAGGCTCTTCTTTGCCAAGCAATGCCAGTCTCTCAGCAACTGGGCTCCTTGACAATATGCTTTACCCTGTAGGGAGTTCCAGTTCCACTACCACCTGGATTCCATGTTGGAAGTGTAGACTGTTTCCTTATTCTTGCTGCTTTCCTCTTTATATGGGTCCTGACAGCCATTCCTTAATCCTAGTGCTCATCCTCTCTTGTTATACTGCAAATGCATTCTCTCCTTTGCTACTGTGACTCTTTCAGCTCATTTTGTACCATGGAAATATTGCCTAATCTGCACCTCTCCCCAAATTTCTCCTGCTTTCTGTTCTCATTTTCACAAGACTCCACATGTGACTCCAACCACATCTCTTTAGTCTGATGATATCCCATTTTCCTTTTATATTCTACTCAAAATCACTATCAATATTTTACTTTTCATTGAAACAGGCATCATATTCCAAATTATGAAAACAGGAATCCCAAAGTAAAGCTAAAATAAACAGAAGTTTTTCTGGCCAAAGTTCAGAATATAAAAGTAGAGAATGCTAATCCCTAAATGTGATACTTACATCAAATCCCCTCTTCACAAGGCTCATAAAGGGTAGTGAAGAATAGACAGGGAGATTATAAGACACACAGGTGGTTGATTATTGTAAGGAAACAGTTTCCTCAGAACACAACAAGGATATCTTCAAATATGAACTCACAGTAAGTGTGACAGCATACACAGCATGAGGACCAAAGTGTAGCATGGAGATGGGAAGTAATCATAAAGTCCTCCCCCTAGCTGAGAAGCTCATGGCATTTGATATATGAATTGGGAAACCAGAGTGAATTTTCTTCATGTGGTATATCTCTAGAAATTGAACAATGTTTCAGTGGAAGGCCACAATTTCAAGAAACATAACAGGACTCATTTTACGAGATGATTGAAAATACAGAAGGTTCTGTGGGTATAGATGGGGGTTAGATCTAAGGAAACTTGAATTATATGATGAAAATCTTCAAAATCCAGTGTACAAAATCCTCAATGAGCTAACGAAAGTAAGTAACTCATTAGTCCAGGGTCAAACCTGGTAAGTTTGAACTTGCCGGCAAATTGTGTGACAAAGCACCTGTAATTGTTCAAGAGTTACAGCATTAAACAGAAAACTCATGCAGTGTAAACAAGAAATTTTTAGGTTGCCTTCAGAGTAAAACAGCACACATAGAAGAATTAAATTGAGAAAATGACAAGCGTTTTGAAATGTATATGATTGATAATGCTGATCAAATGGATCCCTACTACAGAGTTTTATCAAATACAGAAATACTCCCCATGGGCCATCACAAAGAGGCCATTGTAACTATACCCAATGAACCAGGCTACACTTTAAGATGGTGGTTGAGCCGGGCGGTGGTGGCGCACGCCTTTAATCCCAGCACTCGGGAGGCAGAGGCAGGCGGATCTCTGTGAGTTCGAGGCCAGCCTGGTCTCCAAAGCGAGTTCCAGGAAAGGCGCAAAGCTACACAGAGAAACCCTGTCTCGAAAAACCAAAAAAAAAAAAAAAAAAAAAAAAAAAAAAAAAAAAAAAAAAAAAAAAAAAAGATGGTGGTTGAACACGACAATATTTTAAAGTGATTCTGTCATTCACAAAGCAAAATGAGATGCAAATATGAAGATTCCAAGGAAGCTTGTACATGGGCTTCAGAACTCTAGGCAACAAGTGATATAGGGCAGGCTCAGAGATCCTGTAAGTTGGCCTTCAGAGTATATTTCATCTAGGATAATTTCTGCTGAGGAAAGCCATATACATGGTATGGAGATGAACATGAACACAGGTAATGTGGTTACACAAGTAAATACTCTGATTCTGGTGATATGTGGAGGCTGTATGAACATTAAGATTTTGAACCTATAGTGTAGAAGTGAGTCATTACTCATACTTTTGAAGGTTCTACATACCTCAGGCTCTGGCTTTCAGTCTCAGCTCCCATATTCTCTACTATATGAAGAGTTGATACCTCAAGCTCTCCCCACCTGCAGCTCATCTGAATCCTGAAGTATCTTACCTGCAGTAATGACCAGATATCTCTTCTTAAAAGGGAAGCAAAATAAGCCTATCTTACATTTCATTTTTCATGTCATGTAATTTTTAATCAGGGAAGAGAGAAATAATAACTAATACAAGAGAAAAACAATTGCTTCTTTTCTTTCTTTTCTTTCCTTTTTTTTCTGAGACAGGGTTTCTCTGTGTAGCTTTGCGCCTTTCCTGGAACTCATTTTGTAGCCCAGGCTGGCCTCTAACTCACAGAGATCCGCCTGCCTCTGCCTCCTGAGTGCTGGAATTAAAGGCATGCACCACCACCACCAGGCTACAATTGTTTCTTCATAAGTCAGTGCAGTCCTTTTGTATGTGAACTGATGTGTGTCTGTGAGTGTGTGTGTGTGTGTGTGTGTGTGTGTATGTGTGTGTAAAAATATTGGATTCTTTAAGAATATTAGAATAGTTGAAAGGGGGAAGATGCATATAATAGAAGTAACTTTGCTTCAATTTTATGATTTGAGGGTGAAAATATCTTTGTTGTAGCTGATACCCCACACCACATTGGTTGCATTTGTTGTTACTAGAAGAATAAATTTGAACATTGCTTATTTTCAAAAACTTTTATCTAGAGCCACACCTTCCTTTCCAGAGAGGTTATCTCTCCAGGCATGTTTTCTATAACTAGCTGCTTATAAATTAGAAAGGAAGAACATGAGATTATTTTTAAAAACAATTCGTACTTCTCTTATGATCAATTATTTATAACTTCAGATGCCTTAAGAAGACAGTTTCAACTTCTTCAGTGATCACTGAAGAGGCTTAGACTTGCTTAGGAAATGAAAGGAAACATAGTATTCTCTAAAGGGGTCTCACTGGGTACATAAACCACACTTAGGGCTGCCTCTATACCCAGCAGTAGATGGTAATGCAAAATAACCTTGATGAGATTTACCAATTTTTCTGTTTGTTTTGTCCTATTCTTCGATGTTTGTTTTTGTTTTAGTCATTTATTTTAGATGTCTCTGTGTTTTCCAATGAGAAAGAAAGAAAGAAAGAAAGAAAGAAAGAAAGAAAGAAAGAAAGAAAGAAAGAAAGGAAGGAAGGAAGGAAGGGAGGGGGGGGTTGTGGATTTGGAATGGTAGGGAAGATCTGGAAGGCATTGGGGAAGGGAAAACCATGATCAGAATATGGTATATATGAAAAGTCTATTTTCAGTTTAAAAAATTGATATCTTGGGAAATTTTTTGCATTATTTGCCTTATTTGTGTTTTGACTATATATTATGGTTTCTAATAATGTGAATTTGTAATTTTTATCACTTTTTATTAAATAAATTTCTTCACATACTACATCTTGATTATGATTTTGCCTTCCTTTTCTACTCCAAGGTCCTCCTATTTACCATCCCTCATCCTGATCAATCTTCTTTCTGTCTCACATCAGAAAGCAAACATGCTTCCTAGGGATAACAACATATTATACAGTATAAGATGAAAAAAATATGCATCAGAATAAGACAAAAGTAACAAATAGCAGGAAATTTGTCAAAGAAAGGTCATAAAAAGCAGATATAGACACAAAGACCTACTTGTTTGCACACCTAGAAATACCAAATACCAAAAAACTGGAAGCCATAATATGCACAGATAAAGTAAATATATAATATATACCTTGAGAATGCCATTGAATTTGCTTTCTGTTGGTCATCTAGTGCTAGTTTTGCAGCCTACCCTTAAAAGTAGTTTGTTTTTTTATTTCTGGCTTCTTGAGTTCTTTATATATTTTAGTGATCAGCCCACTGTCAGATGTGGTCAGATGTGGGGTTAGGGAAGATCTTTTCTCGTTCTGTAGTCTGCCCTTTTGTCCTATTGACATTGTCCTTTGCCTTACAGAAGTGCTGTGGAATGTCATTCTGTATGCTATGTATGTGTATATTCTGTATGTATGTGAGTGTGTGTTGCTCTGATTGGTTGGTAATTAAAATGCTGATTGGCCAGTAGCCAGGCAGGAAGTATAGGCGGGATAAGCAGACTAGGAGAATTCTGGGAATAGGAAGGCTGAGTCAGGAGTCTCCAGACAGACACAGAAGAAGCAAGATGACACGGCAGAACTGAGGAAAGGTACCAAGCCACGTAGCTAAACATACATAAGAATTATGGGTTAATTTAGGTGTAAGAGCTAGTCAGTAATAAGCCTGAGCTAATGGGCAAGCAGCTATAATTAATAAAATCCCCTATGTGCTTACTTGGGAGATGTGAGTGGGAGAGATTTGTCCTGACCACTGGCCGGCTGGGACACTGGAAAACTTCCAACTACACTCCTGTAACCATACAACTCAACAGGCAGAGATGGATCTTTATAATTCTAGGCAGCATTTGCTACAATAAAAATTCACAACCAGACAGGGCAACATATCAGGATGGTGTCGTGGGTGTGGATTCCATGGATACACAATTCATGATGGAAAATGATCCATATTCTACCACTAATGTTTAGCTACTCAAAAAAAATTTTAAAAAAACAGTCCAGTATACAAATGTTCATGACATGATTTTTCATATCATTCTTTAGAAAAATACATGTTTTCAACTGCATCTCAGGAAGTGAGAACATTAATTATAGGAGTATAAAAGAAATCAAGAAACTCCTAGATATCTGCCTTTCTTTTCTTTGAAATATATCACCAGTGATACTGGCAATGCAGAGGCATTAACCTTCTAAGACATATTGAGATGTGGTGTTTTTAGTGTTGCTTGACTATTCATTTTGTGCATACCTTTTCTTGAGATTCATTTACTTATACTTATGTATGGGTAGATTAAGTGCTTTCTATGCACCACAAGCACACAGTTACTACAGAGGCCAGAAGAGGGCACTTGGAACTGGAGTTACAGAAAATTGCTGGCTGCTCTATGGGTACTCTGGGAGAGCTACAGATCCTCTTTTTTAAAAAAAATTTATTATTAAGAAATTTTCCGAGATGGGCCCGGCGGCGGTGGCCCACAGGGACATACAGGCCCTCCGGTGGCCGGCAGAGGTAGACAGGCCAGGTGGCAGCTGACAGGGACATACAGGCCCAGCACCAGCCCACAGAGGTAGACAGGCCCGGTGACAGAAACAAGCAGACGCAGCTTGGAACAGGGACGTCTCTAACCCCAACACCCGGGGAAGAAGCTATCTCCGTGGGACGGAACCAGAACGAATCTGAACACTCCATCAGAGGACAACCCAGGGCCCAGCTGCTGATCCTGTGAAACCCAACAACTTGGAGGAGTTGGTGAGACTATCCCGCTCAGCTGAAATCCATCCGGGAGAGGATTCAGATGCCTACAGTTTGAAGTCTGAAGAAACAAGATCAGCTGAGGAGTTGACGAATGAACAAAACGTGACCTGGGAACACAGAAGAAGGCGCTGCCAGCCACCAAACCAGATCACCAGAATCATAAGTATGTACTTCACCGACTGAGATCAACTGCCCCTGAAGAAACAGCCCAATAGCACCAATTTAACCAAGAGCTCCTACTAAACCAAGACTAAAAATTAGAACAAGAGAGGCACTCTCAGACACAGACACCACCTGCACCGAGCAGAGGAAGAGATGAGTAGACGCCAGTGCAAAAATACAGGCAACAACATAAAGACCTATATGGCAACATCAGAATGTAGTGATTCTACACCTGCAAGACCTGAACATACCAAGACAGAAGAAACAGAAGAAATCAACCCTAAAAATGACTTTAAGAAGATGATAGAGGCCCTTAAAGAAGAAATAAAACATGCTGTGGGACGGTCTGTATGTCAAATTGCTCTGATTGGTCAATAAATAAAACACTGGTTGGCCAGTGGCCAGGCAGGAAGTAGGTGGGACAAGGAGAGAGGAGAATTCTGGGAAGTGGAAGGCTGATGCGGAGAGACACTGCAGCCGCCGCCATGACCAGCAGCATATGAGGATGCCGGTAAGCCACCAGCCACGTGGCAAGGTATAGATTTATGGAAATGGATTAATTTAAGCTATAAGAACAGTTAGCAAGAAGCCTGCCACGGCCATACAGTTTGTATGCAATATAAGTCTCTGTGTTTACTTGGTTGGGTCTGAGCGGCTGTGGGACTGGCGGGTGACAAAAGATTTGTCCTGACTGTGGGCAAGGCAGAAAAACTCAAGCTACAAAAACATTCCCTCAATGAGGAAATAAAAACTTCCCTTAAAGAGGAAATGAAAAACTCCATTAAAGAGGTAATTAAAAAACTCCCTTAAAGAAATGGAAGAAAAAAACGAACAAAAAAATGGGAAGAAATCAAAGAAAGCCAAGAAAAAGCAATTAAACAGATGAAAGAAACATTCCAAGATCTGAAAAATGAATTTGAGACAATAAAGAAAACACATGCTGAGGGAATGTTGGAAATAGAAATCCTGACTAAACAAACAGGAACCACAGAAACAAGCATAACCAACCGATTGCAAGAGATGGAACAGAGAATCTCTGACACTGAAGACACAATAGAGAAAATAGATTCATCAGTCAAAGAAAACACTAAAGACAAAAAAGTCATAACACAAAACGTCCAGGAAATTTGGGACACCATGAAAAGACCAAACCTAAGAATAATAGGGATAGAAGAAGGAGAAGAATGCCAACTCAAAGGCACAGAAAATATATTCAACAAAATCATAGAAGAAAACTTTCCTAACCTAAAGAAAGAAATACCTATGAAGATACAAGAAGCTTACAGAACACCGAATAGGCTGGATCTAAAAAAAAAAAAAAAAAAAAAAAAAAGTCCCCTCACCACATAATAATCAAAACACTAAACACACAGAACAAAGAAAAAATATTAAGAACCGCAAAGGAAAAAGACCAAGTAACATATAAAGGCAAACCCATCAGAATAACACCAGACTTCTCAATAGAGACTATGAAAGCTAGAAGATCATGGACAAATCTTATGCAGACACTAAGAGACCACGGATGCCAACCCAGACTATTATACCCAGCAAAACTCTCAGTCACCAAAGGCAGAGTAAACAAAATATTTCAGGATAAAACCAGATTTAATCAATACCTGTCCACAAACCCAGCCCTACAGAAAGCACTAGAAGGGAAAATCCAACCCAAAGAAGCTAAACACATCCATGAAAAATCAAGCAATAGATAATCCCACACCAACATACACCAAAGAAGGACAACACAACACAACCACAAAAAATAACAGGAATTAACAATCACTGGTCATTAATATCCATCAATATCAATGGTCTCAACTCACCTATAAAAAGACACAGGCTAACAGAATGGATACGAAAACAGGACCCATCCATCTGCTGCATACAAGAAACACACCTTAACTTCAAAGACAGACACTACCTCTGAGTAAAGGGCTGAGAAAAGGCTTTCCAAGCAAATGGACCTAAGAAACAAACTGGTGTAGCTATCCTAATATCTAACAAAATAGACTTCAAACTAAAATCAATCAAAAGAAATCAGGATGGACATTACATATTTATCGCAGGAAAAATCCACCAAGATGAAGTCTTGATTCTAAACGTTTATGCTCCAAATACAAAAGCACCCACATTCATAAAAGAAACTACTAAAGTTTAAGATGCACATCAAACCCCACACATTAGCAGTGGGAGATTTTAACACACCACTCTCACCAAAAGACAGGTCTACCAGACTGAAACTTAACAAAGAAATAAAGGACCTAACAGATGTCATGTCTCAAATGGACTTAATAGATATCTACAGAACATTCCATCCTAACACAAAAGAATATACCTTCTTCTCAGCACCCCATGGAACCTTCTCAAAAATTGACCACATGCTTGGACACAAAACAAATCTCAACAGATACAAAAAAATTGGAATAACCTCCTGTATTTTATCAGACCACCACGCCTTAAAGTTAGACCTCAACAACAACAAAAATTATTGAAAACCCACAAACTCATGGAAACTGAATAATGCCCACCTGAAACATCAATGGGTCAAGGAAGAAATAAAGAAAGAAATTAAAGATATCCTAGAATTCAATGAAAATGAAAGTACAACATACCCAAACTTATGGGACACTATGAAAGCAGAGCTAAGAGGAAAATTTATAGCTCTAAATGCACACATAAAGAAGATGGAGCAATCCCATACCAATGAATTAACAGCACAACTGAAAGCTCTAGAACAAAAAGAAACTGTAGGGAGCCGCTATTAAAAGATGGCACTGGCTTCCTGGTAGCCTAGCTGTAAACAACTCCATATTTGGCTATGATGCACGAGTATGGTAATTGGCCTTATGTCCTCAGCCTATCCCGTGGCTCCCCGTGTTCGCATTCTGGCGGGACCCAATCACAGTACGGCACGTTTGCCTGATTCCCTATATAAGCAGCTGCAGTTTAGTCCTTGGGGCCCCTCACCTCCCACTCTCCCTTAACCAAGAGGTGCTCCAATAAAGTGTGATCTGAGAAGAATCCTCGCGTGGTGGTCGTTCTTCCTCACTGGCCGAGGAGCTCGCCGCAACTGGTGCCGAAACCCGGGAAGGGAAGGAAACTTCGGACACCAGGTGAGGGGTCGAAGAGGATTCAGAACTCAACACACGGAGCGGTGACGTCGGTAAGTTCTCTAGGAACGGTGACGTTGGTAAGTTCTTCAGGAACAGTGACGTCGGTAGTAAATTCGCCAGGAACGGCTACGACGTCGGTAAGTTATACTGATTACTGGGATTAATCCGCAGCCCTTCGCTCAGACATGGTAAACGGGTATCGGTAATGCGGGCATTACCGCGACAAGAAACAAACTCACCCAGGAGAAATAGATGCCAGGAAATAATCAAATTGGGGGCTGAAATCAATGAAATAGAAAACAAGAGAACAATACAAAAAATCAATGAAACAAAGAGTTGGTTCTTTGAAAACATCAACAAGATAGACAAACCCCTAGCCAAATTAGCCAAAAGGCAAAGAGAGAGCACCCAAATTAACAAAATCAGAAATGAAAAGGGAGACATAACAACAGACAACAAGGAAATCCAGAGAATCATCAGATCATACTTCAAAAACCTGTACTCCACAAAAATGGAAAACCAGGAAGCAATGGACAATTTTCTGGATAAATACCACATACCAAAATTAAATCAAGACCAGATAAACCATTTAAATAGACCAATAACTCCTAAAGAAATAGAAACAGTCATCAAAAGTTTCCCAACCAAAAAAAGCCCAGGAACAGATGGTTTCAGTGCAGAATTCTACCAGACTTTTAAAGAAGAACTAATACCAATACTCTTCAAAGTGTTCCACACACTAGAAACAGAAGGAACACTACCAAACTCTTTTTATGAGGCTACAATTACCCTGATACCCAAGCCACACAAAGATGCAACAAAGAAAGAGAACTACAGACCAATCTCCCTCATGAACATTGATGCAAAAATACTCAACAAAATATTGGCAAACCGAATCCAAGAATACATCAAAACAATTATCCATCACGACCAAGTAGGATTCATCCCAGGGATGCAAGGATGGTTCAACATATGAAAATCAGTCAATGTAATACACCATATAAACAAACTGAAAGAAAAAAAACACATGATCATCTCCTTAGATGCTGAAAAAGCCTTTGACAAAATCCAACACCCCTTCATGATAAAGGTCTTAGAAAGATCAGGAATACAAGGAACATTTCTAAACATAATAAAAGCAATTTATAGCAAGCCAACAGCAAACATCAAATTAAATGGAGAGAAACTCAAAGTGATACCACTAAATTCAGGAACAAGACAAGTCCACTCTCTCCATATTTATTCAATATAGTACTAGAAGTTCTAGCTAGAGCAATAAGACAACAAAAGGAGATCAAAGGGATAAAATTGGCAAGGAAGAAGTCAAACTTTCACTATTTGCAGATGATATGATAGTATACATAAGTGACCCCAAAAACTCTACCAGGGAACTCCTACAGCTGATAAACTCCTTCAGTAAAGTGGCAGGATACAAGATCAACTCAAAAAAATCAGTAGCCCTCCTATACACAAATGATAAAAGGGCTGAGAAAGAAGTCAGAGAAACATCACCCTTTACAATAGCCACAAATAATATAAAATACCTTGGGATAACACTAACTAAACAAGTGAAGGACCTTTTTGATAAGAACTTTAATTCTCTAAAGAAAGAAATTGAGGCCGGGCGGTGGTGGCGCACACCTTTAATCCCAGCACTCGGGAGGCAGAGCCAGGCGGATCGCTGGGAGTTTGAGGCCAGCCTGGGCTACCAAGTGAGCTCCAGGAAAGGCGCAAAACTATGCAGAGAAACCCTGTCTCGAAAAACAAAAAAAAAAAGAAAGAAAGAAAGAAATTGAAGAAGATATCAGAAAATCGAAGGATCTCCCATGCTCATGGAGAGGTAGGATTAACATAGTAAAAATGGCAATCTTACCAAAAGCAATCTACAGATTCAATGCAATCCCCATCAAAATCCCAACACAATTCTTCACAGACTTGGAAAGAAAAATACTCAACTTCATATGGAAAAAAAAAGACCCAGGATAGCTAAAAGAATTCTATACGATAAAGCAACCTTTGGAGGCATCACTATCCCTGACCTCAAACTCTACTATAGAGCTATAGTAATAAAAACAGCTTGGTACTGGCATAAAAACTGACATACAGACCAATGGAATCGAATTGAAGACCCTGACATTAATCCATGCACATATGAACACCTGGTCTTTGACAAAGGAGCCAAAACTATACAATGGAAAAAAGAAAGTATCTTCAACAAATGGTGCTGGCATAACTGGATGTCAATATGTAAAAGATTACAAATAGATCCATATCTGTCACCATGCCCAAAACTCAAGTCCAAGTGGATCAAAGACCTGAACATAAATCCAGTTACACTAAACTTAATAGAAAAGAAAGTAGGAAGCACTCTTGAACGCATTGGCACCAGAGACCATTTCCTAAATAAAACACCAACAGCACAGACCCTGAGCACAACAATTAATAAATGGGACCTCTCGAAATTGGAAGCTTTTGCAGGGCAAAAGACACAGTCAATAAGACAAAAAGACAGCCAACAGAATGGGAAAAGATCTTCACCAACCCCACATCTGACAGAGGATTGATCTCCACAGTATATAAAGAAGTCAAGAAACTAGACCTCAAAATACTGAACAGTCCAATTAAAAAATGGGCTAAAGAGCTAAACAGAGAATTCACAAAACAAGAATCACAAATGGCTGAAAGACATTTAAAGAAATGCTCAACATCCTTAATCATCAGAGAAATGCAAATCAAAACGACTCTGAGATACCACCTTACACCTGTCAGAATGGCTATGATCAAAAACACCAATGACAGTCAATGTTGGAGAGGATGTGGAGCAAAGGGAACACTCCTCCACTGTTGGTGGGAATGTAAACTTGTACAACCACTGTGGAAATCAGTATGGCTGTTTCTCATAAAATTAGGAATCGAACTACCTCAAGACCCAGCCATACCACTCTTGGGCATATACCCAAGGAATGCTGATTCATACCATAAAGATACATGCTCATCTATGTTCATAGCAGCACTATTTGTAATAGCCAGAACCTGGAAACAACCTAGATGCCCGTCAACGGAAGAATGGATGAAAAAAATGTGGTACATATACACAATGGAGTACTACTCAGCAGAGAAAAACAATGAAAGCATGAAATTTGCAGGCAAATGGATGGAACTAGAAAAAATCATCCTGAGTGAGGTAACCAAACCCAGAAAGGCAGTCATGGTATGTACTCACTCATAAGTGGATTCTAGATATAAAATAAAGAACAATCAGACCACAACCCATAGAACCATGGAGGCTATATATATAGCATGGAGGTCCCTAGGATGACTGTGGCTTATAATAAATTTCGATTTTACTCAATTATTGAAAAAAATAGCCAAATGAATGGAAACACATGAACTATGAACCAAAGACTGAGGGGCCCCCAGCTGGATCAGGCCCTCTGAATAGGTGAAACAGTTGATTGGCTTGATCAGTTTGGGAGGCAACTAGGCAGTGGGACCAAGTCCTGTGCTCATTACATGAGTTGGCTGTTTGAAACCTGGAGCTTATGCAGGGACACTTGGCTCAGCCTGGGAGGAAGGGACTGGACCTGCCTGGACTACCAGGTTGATCACAGTCCTCGGGGGAGGATTTGCCCTGGAGGATGTGGGAATGGGGGGTGGGCTGGGGTAAGGGGAGGGGATGGGAGCGGGGAGAATAGGGGAACCCGTGGCTGATATGTAGAACTGAATGGTATTGTAAAATAAAATAAAAGCAAACTCCAAAAAAAAGAAAGAAAGAAAGAAAAGAAAAGAAAATTTTCATTCATCTTTGACACTTTCTAGAGGTACTTCATTGGGTCCTGGCTCACTGGAGTCTTACTGATAATTTAACCAGTGTGAAGAAACAGGTTTATTATACTAGTTGGCCTGCACAGAGGGTCTAAGTCAAAGCCCAGGAATCTGACTGTCAACAAGACTATCTAGGCCAGTGGTTCTTAACCTTCCTATTGCTTTGACAGTCTTGGGAGAAGTCATTCTAGGGAGGAAGAAGCTACCTACATTAGTTTAGAAGACTCAGAAGCAAGGTACAGTTCAAAATCTCTGAAACCAGTATAACCAAATTACATGGGATGACAGTGTTCTTTTTCCAAACACCTGTTGACATTTCCTATATGTTGGGAAGTTCCTATACATAGGCATTTCTGTGTGTGTGTCTGCTCTGCCCCCCACCATGCTTCTCATCACAGGCCTATACTGAAGCATATAGAATTTCCCATAAGGCTCATCATCTTTCTCTTCTGGCCAATCAGCAGAGAGGAAAGCCAGCACCAAGTCCAGTTGCTTAGAGACTCTGGAGAAGCCCACCTGCAATACGAAAATCCATTTTCCTATCTGGATGCCAAACTACATGCTGGAAAAAAAAGAAAGAAAGCAGACCCCAGATATGCTCAGAGTAAGAGGAAGTCAGTTATATGGCAGCTGATCTAAGGTTAGAGTGTACCAGGGAGTGGGCAAGTTTCGGGTGACTCCCCAAAATCCAAGGCATCTTTTTCCTACAACATTTATGCTCAGAATCATCATTCTGTTTTAAAGATAAGACAACAGAGCCACCCAGCTGTGCGTAGATGCTTATGCTGGCTGGCATTGTGAACAAGGTTGTCATGGTTTAAATCACACATGATAGCTGAAGCCTTAGTGCAGAGTCACAAAATCACTCTAAAACTCACAAATATAAAAGTATCCATTATATGAGGAGAACATTCCTAAAGACAACACAATGGATGGAAATTACAAGAAGGGCCACCTATTTTAATGGTTCTGGTGTGTTTTCAAGATCTACTCTGCCACATTTGACCAAATCACTCCAGGCCATTGCCCTCAAAGGTCATAAGCCAACAGTTCACTAAAGATGATGAGTGACTAAGTCCCACTCAATATAATAGAATACCTATATATTACTTGGCATTCCTTAGGACAGGGTTTAGGAAGAAGGTCATTCTCCCAGCTATAATCCTATCATGTCACTTTGGTTTCAGCTAAGCTTTGTGTTAGAGTAATTAGACACATTTCGGTCACTGAATTGATTCCCACAGTAGTTTAGTTATGCAGGTTTGTTTATAGGGCTGTGCATAACAGCTCATTATACATTGCAATTCTTTGATTGAGTCTACATTTCCCTAACCTCAACAACCATTTTCTCTATCTGGCCTATTTATGCTGCAAGATTTCACTTTGCCTCATTCTTTCTAAGGTAACAATAATTTCACTAGTATATTTTCTTTTTATTATATCTTTCTTGTTTTTTTAGGTAAGAATAAATTATGCTGTGACGGCAACATACATGAATGAGAAATACCTTAATCAATTTTTAATTTCTATTTATTATTTGATGTGTAGGAGGGTTTTGCCTGCTTGTATGTCCTCGCACCCTGTGCATGTGGTGTCCAGAGAGGTCAGAAGAGGGCGATGGATTCCATGAAGCTAGAATTACAGGTGAGTGTGAGCTGCTATTTGGGTGCTGGGAATCACATTGAGGTTCTCTAGAAGAAGAGCCTGTGCTCTTAACTTCTGAGCCATGTCCAGCAACTTACATGTGCTCAACCACCCAACTGCAAGTCCAGGTAGCTACCTACTAATGTTCCCAGTCACCCCTAATGGGGCAGCCTAGGCCCAGCAGGTGCAAATGGCCTAGCCTCCTACTGCCAGCTCAAGGAGCCTTCAGGGTGCAGTGCCACAGCAGTGGTCAAGAAGGAGAGCAAATTCCTGGAATGCTTTTTCAGCAAAAAAGTCCAAAACAGCCAGCATCTCTTCTGCAGACCAGGGCAAGGGCGCCCAGATCAGCTCCAAGCACTACAAGACTAAGCTGTGGAGACCAAAGAGAGCAGCACATGCAAATAAGGGAAGAATCGTCAGTTTACACAGAGGCTGAACCAGCTGTGCAGCCTCACTTGCTACCCCAAGCATAAGAAGGAGCTGTGCTACATCTTCCACGTCAGGTTCTGCCCCTATGGCACACACTGTCAATGCTGCCATTTCATTCACAAAGTAGAGAAACTGAGGCCCAAGCCATGATGGGAAGATGGACTTGAGGGACACCTGCAGAGGCCTTTAATTTCTTCAGCTTCCAGTCTGGCCACCAGCCTCCTGGGAGATCTGGAGTTGCCCCTGCTGCTCCACAGCCCCACTTCATGCATGCTGTTGCTTATCCTAGTGCTCCTTGGCTTGGTTCTGTTTCTAATGTGCCTTTTTCTGCTCCTCCACCACAGTGAGTCCAAGCCCTCGGGGGGAGGGGCAAGGCACTGTACCACCCTAACGCCTGCAGTGGTAGCCACCCTGCTCTATGTCCTCAGGAGCTTGGAGGACCTACTGGTCCCCAAAGCTCGTGCCTTCTGCTGGGTGGCCTTGGGCCAGAGCTGAGAAGCCTCATCCTGTAGCTTGTCCTCTATAACCAAAGGTTAGCACCTGCAGCTGCAGCCTACTACAGCAGGGGGCAGCACGGCTGCCACGCCCCTTGCTGCCTGAGGCTCAATGCCCCTGGAACTATGTGCCCTTGCTTCCCTCTGGCTTCCAGCTGCCTTGTTGTCTCTCAGAGTTGCCTGTGATCAATGCTCCCCCAACAAAATGGACTCGCTGTGGGACCCTGACATCTACCTAAGCTGCTCACTGACCTCCAGCAGCCTCAGCAGCTTAGGGTCTCCCAGCCTGGACCCACACATCCTTCTGCCCGTATTCACCCACCTCTCCATCTCCAAGGACTGAGAAAATCATGCAGTCTTGAAGCTCTGGAAGTAGTTTGAGGAACACTTTGAAGTTTTCTTAGAATGTATAATGGCTGTAGCCTATCCAACTTTAAAAAGAATGACCACATACTTTGCAGTCAGGCTCACATGTGGCATGCTTTTCTAGTTCCAGCTTAATAAACCAGCAAGAAAAAAAATGGCTGCTGAATCTACCAGTTCTACTGTGACATTGATTATAAAGACTTGTAGCAATAATGGGGAAATCATCTCAGCACCTTCATAGTGCTTGAATCGCCTTAACTCTTCCTCAACCAAAAAGGTAGTTCATTAGTGCATGAGAGAATTGGAATGTCCGATGGGTTCACTTGAACAAAAAGGAAAAGATTTTTACCACCTTTTTTTTCAACATAGCTCTTTACTTTATGAAGAGGGCAGATCTTTGTGCTGAATTGGTCTGTAGTACATGAATATACCTTGTTTAATGACAGTCCAAGATCTGTAACATTATTTTTCAATGTAAAAAGGCAGGAATGTCTGCAAGGCTTTCCTTGATGGTGGATGAATTTGCAGTGGCTTAGTTTGTATGTAGGTACAATTGGAGCACCCTGCACTACTTTGACAGAAGCAGGATTTGCATGTAATAAGATAAGCCAGCTTTAGTTTCACAGATTTTGTGGAATCAGTTCACTACAAATTGGGACTGTAAGTGTTTGTCATTGTACTGTAAGTGTTTGGTGGTTTTCTCCCAATAAAATTTTTAGAAAAAAAGTTATGCAAATGATAAATCAATAAACCAAAATATCACTAATTGAAATTTAGATAGTAGATATATAATCCACAAGGGCAGTGGTTCACACACTTTGTAAATGTATCAGGTGTCTGAAAAATAAGACACCATATTTCTGCAGTTCAACCTGTTTAAACCCAGACCAATACCAGAATTGGAGTAGAAACCATTACCAGGTAGAGGCAGTGTGCCAAGTGTGACATGGTGGAGCAAGACAGACACTGTCAGCTCTTCTCCACTGCTCTCTAACAAGGCACCACATGGTGTGTGCCTTCATTACGGCTTACAGCAAGGCAAGGGGCGCTGACAATGACACAGGAATAAGATAGAGACGCTGTGCGGCTTTGGAAAAAGAGCTTTGGAGGCTTTGGAGGAGCAGCTCTTCCTGGCTTGTCTCTGTCGATTTCATTCTGCTTACAGAATCTCCTGGGTTATCTGTTCATGGAAGTGTGTCTAGATATAGATTACTTTTTTTGAGATAACCTTTTGTTATGTATCCCTAACTAGTCTGGAACTTGCTATGTAGACTAGGCTATCCTTGAACTCACAAAATTGCCTCCTGCCTCTGCCTATGCAGGGATGAGATTAAAGGCATGGACATCACATTTTGTGATGTGGATAATTTTAGTTGTCTAAGTAGGAGTTGAGGAAAACATTTCTCGATTACCCTCATTGTTTCTATTTTCCACCTGGTGTACCTCATAGTAAAGTAAGTATCAGGGCCTTCTGACTAAACAGCAGAGAGAGATGGAAAAAAGTGTTATAAATGTATGAGTTTCCTTTTTACTGTCTTGAGATAAACTACAAAATGAGGAGAAGACAATTAATTAGAAGAACTATGAAAATGTATCTAAGATTGACAAATCTCCCATCAAACTCAGGTGTTCATTGTGGTTCAAGTTCATTTCTAACTAAACCCTTTGAGATCATTTAACACTGCCATTTAAAAAGTATATGCACTACCACATCTTAATTTTTAGGATTAATTTGTCTTAATATTTTTTCATCATCCCTTTAGGCTATACTCATATCTTTAGGCTATACTCTTTAGGTAAGTTTTGGATGTTTTTTAAACCTTAGGTAGCATATAAAATGACCAAACCTTGTATTTGATGCCAAAATAGGATCCTCAATTCTGAAATACACTGAGTTGTCAATCCTAACAAAAATATAGAGATATTATGTAAATGTAAACACAGAGGAGGCTTCTCCGCTGCCAAGAAGCATTGAGTTAATTTGTAAAACGCCCACTTGATTTTACTTTTATGCATGCTTGTGTATGAATGTTTTCCCTGTATGTACATCTGTGCACCCTGTGTAAGCCTAGTACCCACTGAGGCCAGAAGAAAGCATTGGTTCCCCTGGGACTGGAGTTTCAGACAGACATGAGCCCACTTGTGGATGCCAGGAAACAAATCCAATTAATATTTACTACCAAGCCATCTCTCCAAGCCCAAGTTCACACTCCTTTAATTTAGCATATGGAATGGGTTTTCTGGGTAACCTATGTGAATAACCCTGATATGGAATTTTTGTCAACTGTTTTGTGTGATAAACAGATGGGTAACACCATTTCAGAGCTTTGAATGAATCCTACAGGCTTTGTTCATAGTATTCCTACTCAAAGTAGATGATCTACATCTCACTGGTGAAAGTCATGGCTAAGGAGTGAGAAGTCAGAAGGCATCTCCAGAATTCGTACTCACAGCTCATCAGCCTCCTTCAGCTCTGGGTAGTGGCACACACTGTTCATACATTTCATAGGTCATCTTCACTCTTTTGCTATCCAGAAAGTCTATAGCAAAAGGATTAATATAGTGCAGAAGGGAAAGGTTCCTCTCCTTCCAGAAGCCCTTCATTGTCACATTCTCTCAATCTGGCTGTTAAAACACCAGGTCAGGCAGACTGGAGAGGACATGTTTTATCCTTTTCTTGATATTTCTTCCCAGCATGCAGGAATTGAATGTGTTAGGTAACAAAGTATAGATTTTTAAAAGCCAGATGGGCCACATCCTCTTTTGATATTTCTGAAAACTGTGGGTCTTTTACTCAAACAGTAATGAAGCAGAGGTTACAAAATAGTGGTCTGTAATGATAAAATTGAAATGAACACACAAATATTTAAGACCATGGCATTGACAAGTGATAAAACAAACGAAACTATAAAACTCCATTTTTATGAAAAATAACATATCTCGAATTTTCCATAAGGCTCAAAAAGAGAGTAAGTGCCGACTCTAGGAAGCAGAGGTCACACTGGAGAACTCTGGTCACGGATCTGCTTGCGCTGGTGCTTCTGCCTCTGCTTCCATGTGCACATCTGTTGCTGTTGCTCCTGCTTCTGCTGTTCTGCTTCTCATGCGTCTGCTTCCTCTCCAGAGGCTCCAGCCTCTGCTGCAGCTGCTTCTGCTGCATGCTTTTACTGTTGTTGTTACTGCTGCTGTAGCACGAAGACAATGAACCATCTAAAAATGCACAGTGGGCATACTAGCCACTAGGATTTTGTTATTAAGGAAAAAGGAGAAAAGGAGAAGACCATGACATATGTTCAAAATAGATTATCATTTTTGACTTTCAAGACAAATTCTCATTTGGGCTAACATTCATGATAAACACATTTTATTGTGCTGGGTATATAGTCAAGGTAATAGTCAGCCATTGCCCACTATCAGAAACATTTAAGCAGGTTAATCACATTTCTACTTATACTGAAAGCAATATTATATGAACATAATTATCATAGCTGGCAAATATGCCTTGTCCTGGGGTTAGATGAAATTTTCCACACAGCAGTCAGACTGCTGTTCCTTTCTTAGAACCCACTTGCCTCTGGTTTTACTCAGAGTTCCTGCCACAGTGTCTCCAGAGACAAATTGGATCAGACTCCTATTTGATCTCTGACTTGAACTTGGACTTTTCTCTTCTCATCCCTCCAGCCCAGCCACACTGAACACTCAATCATCTTTCTGAACATGAAGCTTTTCTATGTGGCAGCTGCCTGACATGTTTTTCTATTTCCTTAACTCCTGCTTACAAGACATGCTCTCAGCATAGCCCACCTGGTCCTATTCCTTAAAGTCCCTTCCACCTCACCCCTATAGCACAAAAAAGTTTTGTTTCCTCTTCTCATCTACTATATGCCTATCTGTGTGTCTGTCTCACTTATTGTTAATCTATGTATACTTCAGTCCCAGTAGGCTTTTGTCTACTTACCACTATAACCTCATTAGTTAGGTGATGGACTAGCATACAGGAAGTGGCTACTCAAAGTATATTTACTGAATGAGCAAAAGAAGTTTACTCCAAGTGTTGTTCTAACATAGAATGATTGTCACTTTTAAAATGTTTTATATGGATCAATTCTCAGGATTTTCATTTAAAAATTATAATCATTAAAAATTCTGATAGTCTTTTAAAGGCCCCATAATAATAACTATTCATGTAAGAAGGACATTCCAACATTGTTGTTATCAATATTTACTCTTCAGTCAGTATTTATAATAGTATTAACTATGGACACGTAGACCAAAGGAATAACAAAAGTCATTATTTTTATTAACAAAATAAATTTCAATAGTAAGTATAGTAAAAGCTATTGTGGAAGTGGGAAAACTATTATCAAGGAGTTCTTGTTGTCATGATAAGCAACACTGATACAACAGTTCAAGACAGAACATTGAAGAGACTTCAGTTTCTCCAATATGACAATATTTGAAGTTATTGCTGTCTATGTTAAGGGAGAGCTGTGTTAAGGGAAGTCTAACACAGAATCCTGCCTAGTTTGTACGATGTTCTGGAAATAGTGAAACTTAGAGCTGTGTAAATGTCAACCAGTAAGTAGGTTGACATTGTGAGGTATAGAGTTTAAAGGTCAGCCAACATCAGCAGCCAATAAAGTAAGGAGTCGAACCCTTGCATCTTATATTCAAATAAAATCTTTCCATACATCATTTTACTATTGTTGCCCTGTATTACATGTTATCACATATTTTAAAAGTAAGGTTTTGCTTTAAAATAATTTTCCACTTTATATCACATTATATAGCCTATGCTATTTTACACTTCATTTAGAAGTACTTTTATTATATTCATAACAAACAAAAGTGTAGCACCAATCTAATTATTACTATTACTCCTATGTCTAATAGTCATTTCTTTGGCTCATTCAGTAAAGTACTTGCTGTTTAAGCAAGAGAACCTGTGTTAATATCCTCAGATCCCAAGAAAATCGAGACATGCTTCTGCACTTCCATCCCTCAAGTGAAAGAGGGGGTAGAAACAGGCCACATTGTTCACTGAACTGTCAGTATGGCCAATCAGTTAGCCTTGTGTAAATGAGTATTGCTGTCCAAAAAAAATAAGGTGGAGGAAGATGCCCAGAGTTGGCCTCCAGTCCTGCCCCCTTTTATTGCTTCTAAGGAATGGGTTCAGACCACATGTACAGGATTTATCAGCAGTATGATATTCATCTCTGAATACTTGTATGTTTCCCCTTTTTCCTTTTAAGATTCTTAGGTGCCATGCTAGTAGTCTCTACCTCCACATTCTGTTCTCTATGCAGAATGGTTTCCTCTCAGGTTTATCCCCATGAGCTCCTTGTTTGTATTTTCCTCTTCTGTAAAACATTCCTCAGGCCCAGCTCCCATCAACTCTTGTGTACGTTACCTGTTTTTATATTAGGAAATAGTTTTTTCATGATTGTGCAGTTATTTGTTTTATAATTAGGAAATATATCCTTCATTGCCTTTAGCTGGTACATTCAATGTTTTTTAATGAATAAATGAATTAATATTGGGAATCTTGGAATTTCTTCCAACAGTTTTTCAACCTTGGTCAGTAGACTCACTAAAATATATGGACTTTCAAGACTCTCTCAGAAGAGTAAAACTGCCGAGCATTTGATGCAAAAGTAAAAAACTATTTTCCCAGAGAACCTGTGATTACACCAAGATTTTAGAAATGAACATGAACACAGTTCTACAGTGCAGGATATTTGTGCTCATGAGCTACATCAAGACAAGCAAGGAGAATATGGGTGGGGGACTGAGGTGCAGATAAGTCAGGGGCAGGAGCAGGTGCATGAGCCTTACTTTGAGTCTCAAGCTTTAGGTCTCTAGACTAGTCTTCTATCTCTAACAAGTTAGAAGACTACAGAATAGTATGTTGAAAATGCTCAAGAAGGATTGAATGCCAAGAGTTTGAATTACTGTGTATTGCTAAATTACCACATACAGACAATTGAAACAGCATGTGAGTCTTCAGTGTGTACTGCATTTGTTTAATGTGAATTAATACCCATAGTAAAAATCTACAAGCATGTAAAAGAAAGAGAATGAAGGAGCTGGACAAACAAAAGAAAATAAAAAGAAAAATATTCCTTTAGCAACATGTGTGTCACAGGCTGGGAAGACCAGTTTCTGTAGCCATTAAAAGTCCCACTTATGAAGGAAGTGATTTTGTAAGTTGTCACTGATGGCAGAACTCATCTCCATGGTCCATCTCATCCCTCTTTTCTCTAGGTGGAAGAAGCTGACACACAGAGAGGCTAAACTGCCAACCACAGGACAGAGCATTTCATAGCTGCCCCTGCTGTTCTCCCCCCACCCCTTGGACTTCTGGCTTTTGCACTCTGTTCCTCAGATCTGCATTCTAGTCCTGTAACTGTGGTAATTGCAGTTCCTGGGCCAAGCCTTTGTTCTCCTTTGATAGCCCTTTGAAGTTGCTCAGAAGGGGCTGTCACAGGTCCTAGGAGGAAAAGGACCACATCAAAGTGACTTTTCCTTCTAATTCTATTTATTTTTGAAGAAGGAAGTTTGTCAAAGATCTGTTTACAGAAATCTTGCTGAGAAAGCACAGAAATTAGAGGGCAGTCAAGAAGTGTTCCCAGGGATGTGTGTGCATCAGTCCTAGGGTTAATCTCTGGCCTAATGTAATTAGTGGACACACTGCTACTCATTACTTACACCCCCCATACCTGGCAGTTAAGGTGCTTCTCTGGTCTGACCTTTAAGGAGCTCCTCCTGATCTCCAAAAAAGGACATAGCATAATGTTGAGAACCATTTGCCCATATCTCAAAATTTTAATAATCAGGAAATCCATAGAAAAATACATTGAAGTTAACCTTGTATTATTTATGTCTAGAGGCTAATTTCATAAGATCATGGTCTGATCACAGGATGGGTACAGTCACATCCGCATGCATATTCTTCCTGAAACCTCAAGGGGGATATCAAGGTGGGAGTGAGAGTTACACAAATGTTACAGTGGTCTTTCCTGGAACACTTGCAATTATCCCAGTCACAGTTGAGGGCATCTCTTAACAGAAATCTCTTTACATTGTTACATTGTGGCAGGGGTGGCTGTTAGTTTTCTGGCTGCGTTGTGTTCTTACCCTGCAAGGAACGTCACGAAACACGACAGAATCCGCTTATAGAGTTTATTAGAAACAGAGGATAGAAAGTGTGCAGGCCTTTGGGAGAGACACGTGCGTGGAGAAGGGGAGTGGGGAATATGGCGCCGGACTTTTAAAACCGGCTGGGGGCATGGCCAGGTCACGTCACTACTCTACGTGTGTACGTAGGGCACATGGTGGTACCGCGCACTTGCATCACCATGCAACGTCACGGGACTCTGATCACGCGAGACCCCTTGGCCCGGAACTTGATGGGTGGAGACTTCCGGGCCCACCGGTATCCTAGCTACGGGACGCTCTTGATGCGGAAGTGGCTGGACGGAAGTGTCCGCCCCGTAAATGGAACCGTGTTGTGGTATTCTAGCTACGGGACGCTCTTGATGCGGAAGTGGCTGGACGGAAGTGTCCGCCCCGTAAATGGAACCGCGTTGTGAACCCTTCATTCCCGACTCTTTTACTTTTAAAAAGGAAAAAATTGTGGCTGACTGGGTGCGGGGGCGACGTCTCTCTCAAAGACTGCTTCCAGGTGAATAGTGGGCGTCGGTTGGCTCTTAGGGGGAGGGTGAAGGGTCTCTTGTGAAGTCCGGGAATGATGATGCGGGGTCCTGGAACGGCGTTCTGCCTTCTCCTGGTTCCGCGGCTGTCGGCTGTCCATCCGTACTGGTGCTGGGGCCTCCCATTTAGCAAGATACTGTTGACATAGAGAGAGCTTAGAAAGAAAGAATTATTATTATTTTGTTTTGGAGTTGGCATTTGTCTGAGGTAGATTTGGCCTGCCCAGATAGAGGCATGTGACATTTACCTGAGGTAGATCTGGTCTTAGTACTTTGCTTAATTTCTGAGACAAGCCTCATTAGAGGTAGTTCATGTAAGGCACCTGTTTTCCTCAGGCAAGCCTTGCTGGAGGTAGTTTATTTTAAGATACCTGTTTCCCTTACTAGGTTAACACTTGGGAACCACAGGTGATCAGTTGCTGAGTATTGAACAATGATAAATTACTGTATTACATTATTCCTTACCGCCTGGATATTTTGATGGTCCTTTTTGCCTCCGGCTCTGTGTGGCCCTGGTTGGAAAGGGAAGGGGTGGTACCTTATTCCTCTGGAATTGGCGGCAAAGCAGGGGATCCTGATGTCCTCTGGAGCTTGAGAGTGAGAGGCCCTGTTTGTTTCACTGTATATGAAGAAAGATTCTTCTGGGATGGAGGTGAGATAAAAGGTTTTAGGTGAGACAGGTGGACCCAGTGAGGAAAGTCCTCGAGTTTAGCAGCTGTAGGGGTTACAAGAATTACTTTGAAGGGTCCCTGCCACTTAGGGGAAAGGGGAGAAAGGCGCTGACCCGGAGGGGAAAGAAGAACCTGATCCCCAATGTGTATTGGAGCTGGGCAAGGATTGTCACATGGCTGAGGCAGTGAACAGTCCGCATAGCTCCATAGAATAGACCTTAGATGACATAAGAGAGGGGTTAACAGACTGTCTGGAACAGCTGGAGGCTTGGAAAAAAGACCTGGTGTTAGAACTGGTCTGAGGAGATATTTAACTTTTCCTGCTGCATGGCCATTATATGGCCTGAGACACGGATCCTCCTTTTGCTGTGAGAAGTCCACGCTCCCTCCAAATAGCAGTGTGGGACAGACAGGAGGATATGAAAAGCATATTTGGAGTCTGTAGAGTTAGTGGCTAGGAGAAGAAGTAAGAGAGCTGCTGGCATGTCTGGGAGGAGGCAAATGTGTGGAGTGGAAAGAAATGGACGCTCCTACCTTAGCTAGGAGATCCTTCCCCATTAAAGGTACAGGGCAACTTAGCACCACTAAGAATGTATGTGTGAGAGGGATGCCTCTGAAAATACAATTAAATGGCGGTGTCTGCTGAGGTAGATAAGGCTGTCCCCTGTACCCGACAATAAAGGAGAGGTGGCATCCCAAGACTCCCAGGACTGAGTCAATGGCTCTGGTGTCCAGAAGGAAAGAAACGGATCGCTTCCCTGCTGCGTTCTGGGTTCCCTGTCATGTCTATAGCCAAGCCTAGGTCTGTTGGAGGTCTTAGCTTGATGTACCCATGCATCTTGGTGCCTGGGGGCAGTCAGCTGACTCTGTCTTTCTAGGCGGCACTTTTAACAAGGCTGTTGATGGCCTAGCAGAGCATTCGGTAGCCCGTGGCCTTTTCCTCATTTAAAACAGGGACCCAACAGCTTTTGGAAGTCAGCGAGTGCCAGCACTTGGCAATTTTGTTTTCGGGCTTTTATCTCTTCCCTGGCACACCTTAAATGCCACAAGTGACTCTTTTGCCTGTGGGGTCAGGAGCCTCGCTCTCCAGATGCTTAAGTTTTAGTCAGGTAGGTCTGGGGAACAAGAGAGATTCGTCCTTATCCTGAATTATTTACTGGTTTTAGGGCAGCCTTACGGAGGCCTGTCAGGAGACAGGTAATAAACCTATCTCTGGCTAGACAGCCACTCTGGGTGTTGTAGCCCCAGTGTGGTTCCCGGTCAGGAACCGCTTCGGCTCCTGGGGGGTGTGAAAGGTTAGTCTGATGAATTTCGTCTGCGTGGACTCTAGCCTGTTCCCACACCTGCCTGCGCTCCTCCGGGAGTAAATTATTAGAAAGTATCATGAATATATCATGAAAGGTGAGACTATAAGATTGAGTTATATATTGAAATTGTTTAATGAAGGAAGCAGAATTAGACGTATAAGAACCCAGCTTACTTTTTATCTGAGAGAGTGGATGGAACATGAATTTTAATTATTGGTTCCTTAGCAAGATCTAGAGTCAGAAATTCTGGAGTCAGAGAATCCTCTGGTTTACGTATAGCTAGGAGCATATGAGCAAGAGAGAAGGAAACGAGAAGAGACAGTTTAGCGTTGAGAGAGAAGAAAGCAACTCTTTCCATTTGCCTGAACGCCGACAGTGATTGGATAGCTCCCGTGAAATATCGGGATCCAAGGAGCCGCTTAGTGGCCCTTTGTTATTTTTTTTAAAGCATACTTTGGCCATCTCCTTTTTTTTTTTTTAACATAAACGAGCTAGCTTAGAAATCTTTATGTGAGGCATTAAACTGAGAGGTTTTAAAGCTTCAACAAGACAGCCCAACGGAGAGGAAGGAGTAACAGAGTTGGAAGCCTTGTTTCCCATGTCTGCAGCAGAGGCAAAAAATAAAGAAAAAAATAAAAAGAAACGTAATCCGGAGCCAAGACCTCAGGCGTCCCCAGGGTCCCGGACAGATTTCAGGCACAGGCTGCTTCTGGGCTCGTCAGCCAAAGAAGCAGGGGCCCCCTCCACGGTGAGGAAAGGATCCCCTGGGAATCCAGACAGTGTTTGCCCCTCCGTCAAGGGGAAAGACGTGTCGGCCTCACGTGGCTCTCCAGGACGCACCAAAGGCGGTGGCCCTAATTGAAGAAACACCTCAGGCTGCAGACGTGGGAGAGGCCAAAAAAATTAGGCCAGTTGGCCAGCGATAGGGGCCGACCGTAGCCAATGAAGACCGTGGTCAGGGGTTCCCCCGGTCTCAAGAACACGTGTAAGGTGCCGGATAATCTACGGTCGTTCTCACCGGTTCAGGAAACCTTTTACGCCGGCCGAAAGTGGGGGGCACTCACCAATCCGGTCCGGTGTTGGATGGAATTTGGACGCGTTTCAGGCTAATAGAGAGCGGTCTGTCCCATACGGAGCAGATTACCCGGTCCGCGGGCTGCCGGCGGCGGAAGCGCCGGCAGCGCCCGCTCGGTTCTCGGCACCAAAAATGTTAGTTTTCTGGCTGCGTTGTGTTCTTACCCTGCAAGGAACGTCACGAAACACGACAGAATCCGCTTATAGAGTTTATTAGAAACAGAGGATAGAAAGTGCGCAGGCCTGTGGGAGAGACATGTGCGTGGAGAAGGGGAGTGGGGAATATGGCGCTGTACTTTTAAAACCGGCTGGGGGCGTGGCCAGGTCACGTCACTACTCTACGTGTGTACGTAGGGCACATGGTGGTGCCGCGCGCTTGCATCACCATGCAACGTCACGGGACTCTGATCACGCGAGACCCCTTGGCCCGGGACATCCGGGCCCACCGGTATCCTAGCTACGGGACGCTCTTGATGCGGAAGTGGCTGGACGGAAGCGTCCGCCCCGTAAATGGAACCGCGTTGTGAACCCTTCAGTGGCTGAGTCAGTTTGCCCTTGGAACTACCTTTTTAGTTCCTCATTCTCCTGGGGCTTGGAGGGGGTGTAAGCCTGAAGGGTTAGTGTCTTTCACATACCAACCACAGTTCCACCTCCCTCCCCTCCTCCTGCTCACCCCCCATCTTCCTCCACCCCACCCCCATCCACTCTGCAGAGAGGGTAAGGCCTCCTGGGGAGTCAACAAAGTCTGGCATATCAAGTTGAGGCAGGCAGGCTCAAGGCTCCCCTGTTGCATCAAGGCTGAGCAGGATATCCTTCCACAGGGAATGGGCTCCACAAAGCCAGTTCATGTACCTGGGATAAATCCTGGTCCCATGGCCTGGTTTTCTTTATGGGAAACCTGACTCATTTTTACTAGTAAGCTTCCTTAGGGCTTTCTCTTCTACTAAACAGGATGGGCCAGTCTTGAAATTTTTCCCTGTCCTGCAGGTTTCCTGGTGAATTTTCCTAATCCCTGACTGGAGTGCCCTGCAGAGGAAGTGCTAGAAATGGTCAGGGGGCATTTCTAGCAGTCTTTCCACAAGGGGCTGCTGTAGAAGGACATCTCACTGAAGACCTCCATATCTGTTGCAGAAATAACACTGCACACTTAAGAGAATAATGATAGAAAGGCTTTTTAATAGTGCTCGTCTGGCTTTTGGCCAACACCCTGTTGTAGAATATTATTTCAAGGTGTGTTACTTTTGTTTATGCTCTGGAACATTTGTTTAATGATGCAAAGATGTGTTTGATTAAATAAAATTCACCTGCAATCAGGAGGCTGCATCAGCAACTGGCTGAAGGCAAGTGGTAGGAGGAGCAGGTGAGAAAGGGTTTATAAGGAGGTGAGAGGAGAAGCACAAGCTCCAGGGCTTTTTTGGAAGATGCCAGCAAGGAGAGGAGGTGAGCTACTTGCTCTTCAGGCTCTGAAGAACAGAATTCTGGTCCAAGAGAAGACAGTTTTAAAGAAAGGTGTATGTATATGAACTGAGATACTGACTTAGAGCTATGCTGTGCTGTAGAAGTTAGTGTTTGGTTTTGAAAGTCTGCTTTCTAAACACCCTGGCCTCAAACTTGAATTCCTTCTGTCCCAAAGTACAGATCATAGATTGGTACCAATGCAGCTGTGATGGGTAATTTCCTGTGTTTTTTGGGCTACAATGCCCAGTTGTTTTTTCAAACAGTAGCCTAGATGTTGCAGTAAAAGATTCTAAGGACAAGCTTGGTGGCACATGCCTTCAATCCCAGGACTCAGAGGCAGAGTGTTGTCTTAATTCTGTGAGTAGGGGGGCCAGCCTGGTCTCCAGAGTGAGTTCTAGGACAGCCAGGGATGTACAGAAACTCTGTCTCAAAAAACAAAAACTAACAAAATACAAGAAGAAAGTCTTAGGTGTGACTAATATTTGAATCTGTGACTTTGAGGACAGCAGGTGGCCCTCTGCCTAGGTGGACTTCATCCAATAGGAAAGCAACATTGGAGGGTGATAATCTTCCTCTGCAGTTGTTAGGAATTTCATTAGCTCTAAAAGACCAGATTTTGTCTGTTCTACTAGATAACATGGTCCCCACATTTTAGTATACTCTCTGAATTTGTGAATCTGTTTTAGAATTACTGGAATGTCTAATTGACAACATTTAATTTCCTCTCTTGATTTTGCATGTAGTTGGTAGCATTTGATACTATACTAGTGTACAGCTAAGAAAAGCGTTGAGCTAAGAGTTTAAATGAATCTTGTCTACTTCACTAACTACACAAATCTTAATTCACTTCTTGCCTCAAATTAAAATTTAAAAATATGGGACCTTGACTGTAGCTCAGTGGTAGAGCATTTGCTTAGTTTGTACAAAAAAGCTCCCTCCCCTTTCCAGAAATCTCCTTCATACAGAACTAGTTAATTTTTTTAATTAATAGAGATCAGGAAGTGATGACATCTGAAGATCAGGTCCAAGAAGGGAAGAGAGTTCTGAAACTCAAAACAGAAATGGTAAGGTATGTGTTTAGCACTCAGACCTTTTCTACATTCGTTATAAAGAAATGAGTTCTGAAACACTGAGTCCTCTTAATTCTTGTAGTCTGATGAAGAAAATATCGGAAACACAATTGAAAAAAGTGCATTTCATTAAAAGCTGATGACATAACACGTTCAGAAATATACAACTTAAAGGATAATATTCAAGCTGTGCAATTATAATCAACTAGAGATGGTTTCCAAGGACAGACTATGACATCAGACCAGGCATGTCACCTTAAAGACAATAAAAGATGCAATCAGCTGCAGAAAAGCACCAACAGGATACTAACATGCCTAAAAAATGAGTGCTTGGCTGTTATCATGGCCAGGCTGTTCAGTCTAAGATTAATTCATTTAGAAAGCTTCCAAATGTCAACAATGAGTCCTGCAACAAGCAAGAAACTTCCCACTACTGTGTCTAAAGCTGAAGAGTCTCAGTCTGTGCCAGTAAATGCCATCAGCATAAGAGCCTCAAGTGGGACTGCTACCACCAAGTTTGTCAACACTAAATCTGTGAGTGCTATGTTGAAGAACACACTTCAATGGGACCACCTATTAGAAGCCTCCACAATGATATCCTCAAAAGAGGGCCTTTGCAGGACCCTTGCCAATGTTACAATCAGAAAAGGGCCTCTTAAAAAAAGAATCACTATCTGGTGTCAACACCCGTCCTCAGGACACAAAGAGAGAAGGCACCATCAAGAAGCATGACATCTGAAGGTGTAGCCACAACTAATTTGTCTAATACCAGAGGATAGTGAAGTAAAATAATATTGACCAGTGCAGATACACAGTAGCAGGAGCAACTGTTCATAGATCAGCTCAGTCCAGAGAAACCACAGAAGAGAGAAAGTGGAGTAAGTAGATGAAATTCACTTTGTCTTCTTAATTTTCAATAGAATAGCATTTGTGAATTCCGCTTGTAATTTCCTTGAATGAATTAGAATTTCTTTATTTGGTTATTTTCTGTCACAGAGGCAGATTTATGTATGGAGTAATAAGTCCAAATAGTTATAGGTTTGAGTGTAGTTTGCTGGATGCTCTTGATCTCATCAGAATGCTAATTATGGTTGAGAAATACATAAAACTTAGCCATTTAAAAATACATTTTTTGGTTCTTTTTTTAGAATTTATTTATTTTATTTTATTTTTTATTCTTTTCTCAAACATTACATCCTAATGGCAGTTTTCCCTCCCTCCACTCCTCCCAGTTCCTCTCTCCACCTCAACTATCCTCAAGATCAACTTCTCCATTTCCCTTCAAAAAAGAGCAGGCCTCCCAGAGATGTGTGTGAGAGGGCATTGGATCCCATGGAACTGGAGTTACAGGTGGTTATGAGCCTCCTGATGTTGGTGGGAAGAACCAAACCCAGGTCCTCTGCAAGAGCAGTAAGCACTCAACCACTCAGCCATCTCCCTAACTCCTTTGAACATATATTTGATCTCATTAGGTTCAAGAGTTCACCTCTGCAAACAAATACATTGTATATTCCACCAGTTTAGAACTTAAAGTTTTCTTGATTTGTGTATGAGTGTTTTGCATACATGGTTGTCTATGCACCATGTATGTCCCAGAGACCAGAAGGCATCAAGTCCCCTAGAACTGGAGTTACACATGTTTGTGAGCCACCATGTGGGTGCTGAGAATCACACCAGCATTCCCTGAAGAGCAGCTGGTGCTGTTGAGCCATCTCTCCAGCCACAGATTTGAAATATATTTACTGCTTCTGCTTGTAGAGCTCAAATGACTGAGTGGAGAACTGGCAAAGGAAAGGGGCTAAAAAGGTCATCTAATTTAGTAGCTAATCAGTCTGAGCCAAAAGGACCAAGTGAAAATCCAGTCCAGTCCTTTTGGACTACCATGGCAGAAGAGGAACAGGGATTATTTACTAAAAAAGTAAACAAAATAATTTCTGAATGCCTGAACCTGATTAATAAAGTAGAGTCCTTTTTTTAAAAACAAATATGGCCGGGCGGTGGTGGCTCACGCCTTTAATCCCAGCACGCGGGAGGCAGAGGCAGGTGGATCTCTGTGAGTTCGAGGCCAGCCTGGTCTCCAAGGCGAGTTCCAGGAAAGGCGCAAAGCTACACAGAGAAACCCTGTCTCGAAAAACCAAATATATATATATGACTGTTTTGTCTGTATGTATGTCCATGTGTGTGCTTGGTGCCAGCAGAGGCTAGAAGAGGGTGCCAGATCTCCTGGAACCAAGTTACAGACTGTTGTGAGACACCATGTGGGTGCTGGGAACTGAGCCCAGATCCCCTGGCAGAGCAGCCAATGCTCCTAACCACAGAGCCATCTCTCCACTCTTCTAAGGTAGAGTCTTTATTTTTGTACATCTTATAATTTAATTTTTTTAAGATTTATTTATGTACTTAAATGAGTTCTTGTGATACACATGTATGCAGATGCCAGTGGAGGCTAGAAAGTGTCAGGTCCCAGAATCTGGAGTTTATAGTCAATTGTGAGCTGCCCAACATGGGTGCCTAGCACTAGTACCAACTCAAGTTCTCTGCTGGAGCATCAAGTGCTCTTGACTATGGTGGTATTTTATTTGTACTGAAATGTGATTTTATTTGTATGTTAATAAATAAAGTTGCCTGGGAGTCAGAGCTAATAGCAAGCCATAGCAGAGCTGGGCGGTGGTGGCACACGCCTTTAATCCCAGCACTTGGGAGGCAGAGCTAGCCATATCTCTGTGTGTTCAAGGATACAGCCAGCATGGAGACATATGCCTTTAAACTCAATACCAACCATAGAAGACCTGGAGGTCTGTATAGACAGGCAGTGATGAGGAGGTCATGTGGTTGGGTTTACAACCAATGAAAAGGCAGAACAGAAAGTCAATAAAAGGACAGACACACAGGAAGTAGACCTCTTGCTGAGGGAAAGGACAGCAGGAGCAGCGAAGGGTAAGAAAGGGATGTTAGCTCTTAGCTATTGCTCTGACCTCTTGGGCTTTTAACTTTGCATTTGGCTCTGTTTCTTATTTAATAAGATGTTTGGCACTCAATGCGGCAAGAATTCATTAAAAAAAAAAAAAAAACTGCTTGGCTTGGTGGTGGGCTGGTTTCCCGCGATGGCAGGCCCAGCTCCCTAGCTCAGGCCTACCTCGGCCTAGGCCTCTGGCCCGACTGACCTTAGCTACAAGTGGTTACCCGCAGCTGGAGCTACTTGCTTAAAGCTGGTGCTATGAACAACTCAGGCCTGCCAGAGCTACCGCTAATTGCCATAGCTACATGCAACAGCAGATAGGCTGCTTTTGGCTGAAATGCCAACGCACATGGTTGGAGCTTAAGGAAGCCTGAGTCCAGACTCGACTCAGCTCAAGCAGGAACACATGGCTGGATTTAAGCTTTTAGCCAGAACTTGTGGCTACACTTTCTTGTTTCTCTCTTTCTCTCTCTCTCTCTCTCTCTCTCTCTCTCTCTCTCTCTCTCTCTCTCTCTCTGCATTCACACCTCGGATGCAAGGTTTTGAAATTCCCTCAGATTTCTACTGTTCTATGCAGACTTGGTAAGTCAATTAAGATATCAGATATTTTATTTTGGTTGTGAGCCTAGACTTTAATGGCTGAGCCATCTCTCCAGCACAAGATATCAGATATTTTAAAGGAAAAAACTATTTAAAAGAGAAATTTTTTTCCACATTTTTAAAAAAAAATGGGTTTTATGTGTTCATTGGATGAAAATTGGGCTTTGTTTGATAAAATTTTAGGCAGTCTGAAAATGGAACAACTATATGAAAAGATTAATGTTGATGGGATTATGCACATTATTACTTACCTTATTCTTATTTTACTATTTAAAAAGATAGTCAATTTAAGTGCCAGGATAAAAGCTTTAGAAAAATCTGTTAAACCTGTTAAAATGAATTATAGAGAAATTCAGATTCAGACAGAAGAAATTAACAGTGAAATTGTTTCAGGATTGGATTATAAGATTACAGAAAGAAAACCTGTTTTCACACAATCACCCTTAATTTATCCAGTAACTGTACAGCACCTACCTGGTCAAGTGAATGCACAAAATATTTGGACTCCAGTTGAAATGTTAGATTTACAAAGGTTTAAGGAGGCACTAGTATCTTATGGTATGCATTCCCCATATGTAAAGCAAATGTTAAACTCCTGGTCAACTTATAATAAGATTATACCACAGGACTGGCAAGAGCTGGTACATGCTGTTCTGGAACCCAGGTCACAGCTACAGTGGCAAATGTGGTTCAAAGAGGAAGATAAAAACATAGAAAAACAATGGAGGGCTAAAGGTATCAGCTTATTGGAGAAGGCCAACATGCTGCAATACAAGCACAATGTTTATATGATATCTAAACCCTAATTCTATGTCGAATGGCAGCCTGGAATGCATGGGACAGAGTTGAGGAATGAGGAGAAAAAAACTGAGTCATTTACAAAGATTACACAGGGCACAAAAGAATCTTTCACAGATTTCTTACAAAGACTGACTTCAGCAAGAAAGAGAATGGACCCCAAATTCAGAAGCTAGTCAGATAATAATCAAATCTTTGGCTTTTGAGAGTGTGAATGCAGCATGCAAGAGAATAATCAGGGCATTAAAGGCAAGATCTGCACCCTTGGAAGATTGGATTAGAGACACATTTAATGTTGAGGCTCATGACTATGATGATATGTGGGTAGGAGAAGCAATTTCAAGAGGTTTGAGGAATGTCAGATGTTTTGGATATGGAAAGCAAGGACAATTGAAAAGGGACTGTAAACAGGGCATTCCTAGAAACAATGTTTCTTCAAGGAACATTGGCAACAGAATGCCCCTTCCTTCTGGAGTATGCAGAAGGTGTGGTAAGGGAAAACACTGGACCAATGAATGTAGATCAACAAGGGACAGGCAAAGTAATCCTTTGCCTCGGTCTTCAGGAAACTCCCAGAGGGGCCTCATGCAGGACCTCATAGCAAATCCAGTTCAGACCTTTCCTGCATTGGTAGAAGAAACCCCTACTCAGAGCAATTAAATAATCAAATGCCTATTGGAATAAACCAGGCTACTCAGGGTGATGAAACAGCTGAGAGAGAGAGAACAGAAAATGCAGGAGAAAACATAAAGAAAATTTTTTGGCAAACATCTATAAATGAACAAAGACCAAAATTAACGATAAAAATTAATGGTGTTTTGTTTGGTCTGGCAGACACAGGTGCTGATGTGACCATAATTGCACCAGAATTTTGGCATCCAACTTGGCCTCTTCAGGAGGTAAACGTTCAACTGTTAGGAATTGGAACATTATCTCAAGTGAAACAGAGTGCAAGATGGCTCAAATGTATAGGTCCAGAAGGACAGAGAGGAAAATTAAAACCACATGTGACTAACATAGCTATGAACCTGTGGGGTCAAGACTTGTTGCAACAATGGAATACTCAGATTAACATCCTTCCAATCTCAGAAACAAATCATAAACTAGCACATGTTTCTACAAGAACAGGGCACAACAACTGATGATCTCCAAAGACACCAACCTTTAAAAGGGTTAACAGACAAGCCTGCATGGGTTCAGCAATGGCGCTTAACAACAGAGAAACTCCAGGCTTTAGAAGAGCTGGTAGAAGAACAGTTAAATGCTCAGCATATTGAAGAATCAACCAGCCCTTGGAATTCTCCTGTATTTGTTATTAAAAAGAAATCCGGTAAATGGAGAATGGTAACAGACCTTAGAGCAATTAACAAAGTAATTCAGCCAATGGGCTCTATACAATCTGGAATTCCTTTGCCTACTCTCTTACCAAAAGGATGGCCTCTCATAGTTATTGATTTAAAAGACTGTTTCTTTTCAATACCCTTACAAGAAAAAGACAGAGAAAGATTTGCTTTCACAGTGCCTACTTATAATAATTCTCAACTGGTTAAAAGATTTCAATGGAGGGTCCTCCCACAGGGAATGTTGAATAGACCAACTCTGTGCCAATATTTTGTACAACAGCCATTGGAAGTGATATGTAAAAAATTTCCTAAATCTATAATTTATCATTATATGGATGATATTTTACTAGCTGACTCAAATGCAGATACTTTAGACAGAATGTTTGAAGAAGTAAAAAAAATTTTGCCATGCTGGGGATTACAAATTGCTCCTGAAAAGATACAAAGAGGAGATTCTATTAATTATTTAGGATATAAAGTAGAGCTGCAAAACATTAGACCCCAAAAGGTACAAATTAGGAGAGATTAACTACAGACTCTTAATGACTTTCAAAGATTATTTAGAGATATTTCTCATCTACAAACTATTGTTGGGGTAAAAAATGATGAACTGAATAATTTGTTCAAAACCATAGAAGGTGACAAGGACTTAAATAGTCCAAGAGAATTATCACCTGAAGCTGAGAAAGATTGGCCTTGGTAGAAAAGAAAGTACATGAAGGGCACATGGATTGTATTGATCCAAAGCTGGATTGCATTTTGGTTATTTTACCTTCTAGGCATTCTCCTACAGGAATATTAATACAGAGGGAAGATATTATATTGGAATGGATAATTTTAACAAATAAACCAAATAAAAAATTAAAAACTTATGTGGAAAAAGTCTCTGACTTGATTTGGAAAGGAAAATTGAGACTTCGTCAATTAGCAGGAATAGACCCAGCAGAAATTGTCATACCTTTACCTAAAGAGGATATTGAAAAATTATGAAGAGAAAGTGAACCTTGTAGTGGGTAGCCATTCCAGCTTGGATCTGGAAGTTCCAACCCCCATTGAGACTCTGGCAACTGTCACGCCTACAAGGCAGGGCCAGGGGAGGCACCTGGAGACCCGAGATCTGGATAGGCGCTCTCTCTGTGCCCGGACCCTGAACATTGGAGATGGACCGAGCAGAGCTCCAGAGAACACTGCTGGACTGCGATACACCTTTCCCAGACCCTGTGACCTACCTATCACTTAATTTGTGAGTTATGCCATTAAATAAATATCCTTTTAACTACTTGGAGTGGCCAAAATAATTTCACCAATATCTGGCGCTCACATGGGGCAAATTCCAAAGGCCTGGGCGGCTCCCCCCCTCTCCTCCCTAGCTGGTGGGTATTTAAACCGGCCTGCAAAGTTCCATATAACCAGGGAACACCTACACAGTTCCATTCCTGAAAAAGGGAGCAGCTAGTCTGATCTCAATTCCCTAGCTTAGCCCCCAGACCAGTGAAAGAGGCAGGGGAGTGCTGGCTCCGATTTCTGCCATCTCTGACTCCAGCCAAGATCACCAGCAGGCCCTGTTTTGGAGCTGTACCAATGCCAGCTGCTAGCTGAGAAGTGCTACTACATGCCCCAAAAACCACGAAAGGTAAGCATATTGTTTTAAGTAAAGGTACTTGATAGTTTTACACCTTAAAATTGACTAACAAATTTTGAGTAATTCGTGTAATATGGCCGACAACATTACCTCACAAGAATTTAAAAACCTTTTTGCCTGTATGATAAATGACATCTTCCTGGAAATATACGACATTCCTAAGGCATATCTGGCCTGTACCATTTTGGCATTCATCATAATAATTCACACAGTGTTCAAACACTGGTTTAAGAACAAAGATGGGTCATTATGGGGACTGATACAGGCTTTAAAGGATAGCAATGAAGGCTTACATAAAAAGATTCTCTCTCTGGAATCTGCTAACCAGAATTTACAGGCTTTCAAAGATAGCAATGAAGGCTTACAGAAAAAGATTCTCTCTCTGGAATCTGCTAACCAGAATTTACAGGCTTTCAAAGATAGCAATGAAGGCTTACAGAAAAAGATTCTCTCTCTGGAATCTGCTTTAAAAGATAGCAATGAAGGCTTACAGAAAAAGATTCTTTCTCTAGAATCTGCTAATCAGGATTTACAAAACAGGCTTGTACCCAAAATTTATTTTATTGATAATACATATGAATATTTAATGGATAGAACACTAACTCTCCAGAGTGAAGTCGTGGCTACTCAGACAGTATATAAGGAAGAAAGATTATCGTTAATTGATAGGATAAGGTCCATGGAATCATGTGTTTCTGAAGAACATAAAAACTTCTATGATTCCATGAGAAATCTGGAGTCCCTTGCAAGAGAGAAGGTTCACTCCCTAGAACAGACCCTAGGTGCTCGTCTGCAAGCCCTAGAAGAAACTCTCAGTAAACATGACAAGGGAACTAATAAGCAGAAGGTCAAGACCATAGAGGTTGTAACATCTCCAAATGGCTCTCATACAATGGCTTATCCTGTTATCGTCCATGAGAAGCCAGCAGATGACACACACCCCGAGCCATATATGACATATACATTACAACCAATTTCAACATGGGACTTTAAAAATATAAAGGAAGCAGTAGTTACGTATGAGATACACTCCACATATGTAAAACAGATGTTAAATTCATGGTCTACCTCACATAGAATCATTCCAGATGACTGGCATCAGTTAATTTCAGCTGTTCTAGAATATAGCCAGCAGTTACAGTGGAAAAGCTGGTTGAGAGAAGAGGCAAAAAATTTAGAACAACAAGGTAAAATCAAAGGTTTTGTGATCTCCCAAGATCAAATACTTGGTGAGGGATGTTTCACTGACAGGAATGTACAAGCCACTTATGATGAGCATACAATATCCCTATGCCTTACAGCAGCTCTAAATGCTTGGGGAAAAATTCCAGAACCTGGAAAACCAACTGAGGTATACACAAAGATATTTCAGGGACCACACAAACCCTTCACTGATTTTTTACAAAGACTGAACACAGCTATAACAAGAGCTGTGTCAGACAAAGAATTAAGAAAAGTATTAACTGAGTCCTTGGCGTTCAACAATGCTAATGCAGAATGCAAAAGAATACTTACACCATTAAAGATCAGATCAGCTCCTTTGGAAGAATGGATTCAATATACTAATGGTGTTCAGTCTTTTAACTACAGTAATGAGGCTTGGATAGGAGAGACAAATCCCAGAGGTGAAAGAAGGCCCCATAGTACCAAATGTTTTAAATGTGGTACACCAGGTCATATAAGTAAAAACTGTACATGGGGTACTCCTAGAAGTAATACTCCTTCTAGGAATAGCCTAAACAGGAGACCCCAACCACCTCCTGGATTATGTAGAAGATGTGGCAAAGGCTGACATTGGACCAGTGAGTGCAGATCAAAAATAGATATACAAGGCAACCCTTTACTGGCAGGAAATGCCTCAGGGGGCCTCTTGCAGGCCCCCAAATCAAACGTAGTATGAACATTCCCAGCCACTGTGGAAGAAATTCCTCTCCAGGACAACTGAATAAACCAATGCCTAATGTAAAAACCGATACTGCAATGGATGATAAAACAGCTTTGATAGATAGATCACAGTTTACAAAGAACACTATAAAACAAATATTTTGGCAGACTTCCATAAATGAACAAAGACCAAAGCTTAGAATTCGAATTAACGGCCTGGTTCTGGAGGGCCTGGTAGACATAGGTGCAGATGTGACTATAATTACACCAAAATCATGGCATCCGAATTGGCCTCTTCAAGAGGTAGATGTCCAAATGTTAGGGATTGGCACCCTATCTCAGATAAAACAGAGTTCGAGATGGGTTGAATGCATAGGGCCAGAAGGACAGAGAGGAAGGCTGAAGCCATATGTAGCAAATGTAGCAGTAAATCTTTGGGGCTGAGATCTGTTACAACAGTGGAATACCCAGATTAAAATTCCTACACTTTCAGAAAAGGAATACAGACCAATGCATGTTTCTAGGAATAATATCATAACATGCTATAAAAATCAGTCACCAACCATTCAGGCTGTTCACAAACAGAGCACGACTGTTGTTGAACTCTCAGAAGTACCAACTGCCTTACCTTTAAAGTGGCTAACTAATAAACCTGTCTGGGTTGGACAATGGCCTTTGACAAAAGAGAAGCTACAAGCTTTAGAACAGCTGGTTCAAGAGCAGTTAAATGCTCAACACATTGAAGACTCTACCAGCCCTTGAAATTCTCCTGTATTTGTTATTTAAAAAAAAATCTGGTAATTGGAGAATGCTGACAGATCTGAGAGCTATTAATAAAGTAATTCAGCCAATGGACTCTCTACAGACTGGGATGCCCTTGCCCTCTCTGCTACCCAAAGAATGGCCTATAATAGTTATTGACTTAAAAGACTGTTTCTTTACTATACCCTTAAAAGAAAATGATAGAGAAAAATTTGCCTTCACAGTACCTAATTATAATAATTCTCAGCCAGTCAAGAGATATCAATGGAAGGTCCTCCCACAGGGAATGTTAAACAGCCCTACTTTGTGCCAATACTTTGTGCAGAAACCATTAGAGATAATTCGTGTAAAGTTTCCACAATCCATAATTTATCACTATATGGATTATATCCTATTAGCTGATCCAAAGTTAGATACATTAGGAAGCATGTTTGAAGAAGTAAAAAAAGTTTTGCCTCGCTGGGGACTGCAAATTGCTCCTGAAAAAATACAAAGAGGAGATTCTATTAATTACTTAGGATATAAGATAGAGCTACAAAAAATTAGACCCCAAAAGGTACAACTAAGAAGAGATAGATTGAAGACTCTTAATGATTTTCAAAAGTTATTAGGAAGCATTTCCAACTTACTGGGTATCATGGGAATACCCAAAGATGGACTACAAAATTTGGCTAATACTCTAGAAGGGGACAAAGAATTAAATAGTCCAAGAGAATTATCAGCCGAAGCTTAGAAGGAATTGGCTCTAGTAGAAAAGACAATTTGAGAAGCACATGTGGATTGTGTGGATCCAGAACTTAAATACATTCTTGTCCCCATCCAGACATTCCCCAACAGGTATTTTGATACAGAGGGAAGATATTATATTAGAATGGATATTCCTACCATGTAAACCAAATAAGAAATTAAAGACTTATATACAAAAGATCTCTGATTTAATTCAAAAGGGTAAATTAAGACTTCGCCAGTTGACAGAAATGGACGCAGCAGAAATTGTAGTACTGTTAACTAATGAGGAAATTTCATCACTATGGAAAGATAATGAATACTGGCAGAGAGCCTGCAGTAACTTTTTGGGAGAGATTAACAACCTCTATCCCAAAAGCAAGAGAATGGAATTCATAAAGAAGACTGAATGGGTCCTTCCTCACATTGTACTACAAAAGCCAATTTCTGGAGTCCTCACATTCTATACTGATGCAAATAAATCAGGGAAAGCAGGATATAAATCAGGAGACTTAAGTAAAGTGGTACAAAGTCCATATAGCTCTGTACAAAAGGCAGAACTGTATGCCATTCTTATGGTACTGATGGATTTCACAGAACCCCTCAATATAGTCACTGACTCTCAATATGCAGAGAGAGTTGTTTTACATATTGAAACTGCTGAATTTATTCCTGATAATACAGAATTAACTTCATTATTCATACAATTGCAAGAAATCATCAGAAAAAGGGAACATCCTATATATATAACACATATCAGATCCCATACAGGTCTGCCAGGACCTCTAGCACAAGGTAATGGTGAGATTGATCAGTTACTAATAGGTAATGTGCTAGAAGCCTCAGAATGTCATAAGAAATACCATGTAAATAACAAAGGTTTAAAGAAGGATTTCTCCATCACTTGGCAACAGGCTAAGGATATTGTGAAAAAATGTCCTACTTGTTCCATCTATAACCAAACTCCATTACCTACAGGGAGTAATCCAAAAGGTATACAAAGAAATGAAATTTGACAGATGGATGTGTTTCATTTTGCAGAATTTGGAAGATTAAAGTATGTACATCATACCATTGACACCTATTCAGGATTTCAATGGGCAACTCCTATGAGTTCTGAAAAGGCTGATTCTGTGATTACACACCTATTGGAAGTTATGGCCATCATGGGAATGCCTGTACAAATTAAGAAAGACAATGCCCCAGCATATGTCTCTAATAAAATGAGACAATTCTTTGTTTATTACAATATAAAGCATGTTACAAGTATACCACACAATCCCACAGGCCAAGCAGTCATAGAGAGATCAAATCGAACTTTAAAGGATATGCTAAATAAACAGCAACAGGTAACAATGACTCCTAGAAATAGACTGCATAGTGCTTTATTAACCTTAAATTTTCTCAATGCTGATGAGAAAGGAACAACAGCTGTGGAGAGACATTGGACGACAGACAAAACTCCTGAGCTAAACCAACCAGTTTATTTCAAGGATGTGATGACCTCAGAATGGAAACCTGGATATGTTCTACATTGGGGAAGGGGTTTTGCCTTTGTTTCTGCAGGAGAAGAAAAGCTATGGATACCAACAAAATTAATAAAAATTCGATTCGAACAGGAAAAACCCCTTGATGAAGAGAAGTAAAAGATCATCCACCAATGTGACATCTCTACAAGTTGTAAGAAAAATTTAACAATCAAAGGGTGGGGTAGGGTTCTGTTTTTGTCTTTCCAGGATAATGTAAATACCCATCTTCCAAAACTCATAAGGCCTTGGATGTCCGGATGTTTACAGCAGAAAGGAAGAATCTATTGGTACCAATCTACACATGGTAAAATCTCACTGTCTAACATCTATCTCTCTATCAATCTAGAAAAGTTGTGGTCCAATTCAATTATAAGCCAAGCTGGCTTTGGAGATGGAATTGGCTCACACCTTCTCTAAACCCAAGCATATTGCTAAAAGAAAAGTTTGAGAGATTCTTCAGTCCTATATCAGAAGAGCCCTCTGGTGTGAGACAGAAGGAAACCAATAAAAAGGGACCATTGTCTTCTAAATTCTAATTATCTCCATGCTTACTCTTGATTTCTCAGAATCCTTTCTTACATGCTATGTCCTCTTTAAATCCAAACCTCCCATTTTTGATAACAAATAAGTTTTTCCAATAGCAATCTCAGAAGTCTCCAGAAGGGAGATGGGGCCCCAACAACAACAACTCTACCTAATCCAGAATGATGCCATGGTAATCATCATCATACTACACTTCTTGCCAGAATTTCAAACAATCTTACCCATTACTCTAAAACTTGCTGCAGAACCTACAGTTAGTCTAACTGAGATTTAACTATCTGAGATTTCTCACAGTACCCAACAGAGATAACATCACCCCCTAAACAGCAGGAAGCAATTCTAAGAAAATGACACCCCTTCTCCCTTAGGTTTCATAATTCTCAGGGTTATGGATGATGGTTATAGGGTTGGGGGTGGAAGAAAATATTAGACTCAGTATTCTAAAAAAAGGGGGGAAGAAGAAATGGAACAGATAAGTGTATGATGGTAAATCATTGTATATACTAGTAAACAAATTTAGTAAAATAGCAACCTTAGATAATTTGCACTGTAATTTGTACTGTTATGGATTCTTATATGTTGATACAAATGTAAACTATTTTTATACTCCTGTTTAAGATAATTTGTATATTGATACAAATACAGAACTATATTTGTTATAATGTACATATATTTCTACTCTTATTTGAAACATTTTTATATTGATACAAATGTAAATTTATATCTGTCATACTTTATGTATGTTCTACTTCTGTTTAGGATATTCAGTATATTGATATATATTTAAGATTATTGTCATATTGCATATCGCACTATATATTCCTACCTCTGTTATAAATATCTTGTGTATTGTCATAATTTTGAAGTCATCATTCTTCACCATACATTTGCTTATAGACTGTTTACCTTGTTTACGTGAAGCCTTAGTCCTTAGGTTATTTTGGTAGATAAGACTTATAGATTTATAGTCACCTATGCCTGTCATCTCTATAGTTACATTAGTTAGGTTATCCAGATTTACAGATACATAGGTCAGATTGACAGGTAATCTTCAAACACTTCATACACCTAGAGAATATGGCATTTAAATAACTTAGAATTCTGTTGACATGAGACACAATTGCTCCTGGCTGTGCCAATTTGATCCCGAGAGAATGTTGGGCTTCTAAGACATTTCCATTTGGAAGTTTGTCTTTTTGGCACAAAATGGCCTACTGGGCAAAGAACTGCCCTTGCCTTGATGGCTGACAGTACAAATGCAATGCTGTCCTTTCTGGACAAGCAGGACACAAGGAAAGTGACCACTGTACTCTGCCAAGACAGGGTAAGATGGTCTTTCAGAATTCCTGCTTCTGAAAATGGTCTGTCAGATACTCTAGGCCTGTAGCCAATTTGAATGCACCAACAATGCTGAGAAATATTAGGTGACTATCCAGGCTGCCAGCTGTCTTGGTCTACTCTTGCAAGATTCCCAAAAGTTGCTTGCATCCATCTACCATTTCTCAGGTACCATTATGTTCCTTCTCAGGTCTTTGATGGGACTGAAGACTAGCAGTTATAGTTACAACTTAGTATATATGATATCTTAGATAGAACATGTTAAGTATTAGATTCAGGTTTTTTAGGATAGGACACCTTTGAATGATCTTTATAACATGCCCTTTACCTATGCTCTATACATCTCTGGATTTTAGTATGTGTTTCTTGCTTCAAATTGTTTGCATTGGTTGTAGTTCCATCTTATCTGTGTCATTATCCCTCATTATTCCTGGACAATATTTGATAATCATTCCTTTGTATATAGTCTTGTATTAGTTTAGAACCTTCTTATTTAGACAAAAAGGGGGAGATGTAGTGGGTAGCCATTCCAGCTTGGATCTGGAATTTCCAACCCCCATTGAGACTCTGGCAACTGTCACGCCTACGAGGCAGGGCCAGGGGAGGTGCCTGGAGACCCAAGAGCTGGATGGGCGAGCGCGCTCACTCTCTCTCTCTCTCTCTCTCTCTCTCTCTCTCTCTCTCTGCACTCTCTCTGTGCTGGGACCCTGAACATTGGAGGTGGACTGAGCAGAGCTCCAGAGAACACTGCTGGACTGCGATACATCTTTCCCAGACCCTGCAACCTACCTATCACTTAATTTGTGAGTTTTGCCATTAAATAAATATCCTTTTAACTACTTGGAGTGGCCAAAATAATTTCACCAATAGAACCTTGGCAAAGAGCTTGCAGTAATTTTTTGGGAGTAATTAAGAGCAATAGAAATGATTTTATAAAGAAAGCTGATTGGATTTTGCCTTGAATTATATGGGAAAAACTCATATCTGGAGTTTGTACATTTTATACAGATGCCAACAAACAAGGAAAGGCAGGTTACAAATCAGAAAATTTAAGTAAAGTGGTTCAAAGTCCTTATAAGTCAGTTCAAAAATCAGAATTGTATGCTGTTCTGTTCGTATTAAAGGATTTTTCAGAACCTTTCAACATAGTAACTGACTCTCAGTATGCTGAAAGAGTAGTATTACATATTGAGACTGCAGAATTTATCCTTGATGCTTCAGAATTAACTTTGCTATTTATTCAATTACAAGATACAATCAGGAAAAGGAGTCATCCTTTATATATAACTCACATCCGACCCCATACTGGTCTGCCAGGCCCTCTAGCACAAGGCAATGATGAGTTTGATAAATTATTGATAGGAAATGTGCTGGAGGCCTCAGAATTTCATAAAAAACATCATGTCAATAGTAAAAGTTTATAAAAGGATTTTTCCATAACCTGGCAACAAGCCAAAGAAATAGTAAAGAAATGTCCTACTTGTTCCTTCTACAATCAAATGCCATTAGCAGCAGGATGTAATCCAAAGGGTACTCAGAGGAATGAAATCTGGCAGATGGATGTGTTTCACTTTGCAGAATTTGGAAAATTGAAATATGTACACCACACCATTGATACTTATTCAGGATTTCAATGGGCAACTGCTTTGAGTTCTGAAAAAGCTGATTCTGTAATCACTCATTTGCTAGAAGTTATGGCCATCATGGATATACCTCCACAAATTAAAACTGACAATGATCCAGCATATGTCTCTGTTAAAATGAAACAGTTTTTTGCTTATTACAATATAAAGCATATTACAGGCTTACCACATAATCCTACAGGTCAAGCAGTTATAGAAAGATCAAACAGAACTCTAAAGGATATGTTATATAAACAGAAAGGGGTAACCAAAACGCCCAGAAATAGACTGCATAATGCTCTATTAACTTTGAATTTTCTCAGTGTCAATGAGAAAGGAACAACAGCTGCAGAGAGACATTGGATAATAGAAAAAAAACTACAGAATTAAATCAGCCTATATACTTCAAGGATGTACTGACCTCAGAATGGAAACCAGGATATGTGTTACGTTGGGGACGAGGTTTTGCTTTTGTTTCTACAGGAGAAGATAAGCTGTGGGTACCATCAAAATTGATAAAGGTTCGATTTGAACAAGAGAGACCTCTTAATTAGAGGAGGTTATAGTTCATCAACTAGCATGAACATTCAATTTAAACTAACTTATACCACTAACACATGCCTTTTCATTTAATCAGATAATAACTTGCCTAAAAGGAACATCCCCAAAATTAGTCTTGGGGAAAGGTTTTTGTTTTTGTCTTTTAGGATAATGAAGGTTAAGGAATCTGAAGAACACAGGACAAATGAGACAACTGAAGAAAAGGGACAAATCACCTATCCCAGGAAACAGAGTGAAATGGCGTATGGGTATATCATCTAAAAAAAATTTTTATAAGTCTTCCTAAATGTTTGTTTCTGCTCTTCTCTAAAGAAATTTAACACTATTGGTCTTCTAATAGTCCCAGTTCAATTAAAATTTAAAGCTGACTTTGGAGTTGGAGAATGGCTCTCTCCTTTAAACTCAAGCATGTTGTTAAAAGGAAAATGCAAACTTCCTGTATCATGCCAGAAGAAAAGAGTCATCTTCTACTATGGGACAGGAGAAAAAACAAATTAATTAAGGGACTATTCTATTACTAATCTCAATTCTTTGATTCTATTCTGATTCTTTATACTTTTCTTAAAATATGAATTTTATATCAAAATTTACAAGATTAATATATATACATATATATATACACATTTTAAACTTTGTTTAGATATAAATGGTCATATAGAGTACTAACTAATTCTAGAAAGAAAAAAGGCTTCAATTAGCTGCATATATATGTCTTTGTGTTTGAGTCTCTTATCAGTTTTCTACAGGAAATCACGGCCAGGCCTAACATCAACTGAAGTCTCCAGGAAGAAGATGGGGCCCCACAACAACAACAATTCCACTTGGACAATAATAATATCACTAAGTTGACAAACATCATCTACAGATCAGCTTTAGACTACAAAGTGCTCAGAGCAATTTTGAGAGGACTAGCTGAGATGATCCAGTTTCAAAGACTACTTGAATAAGGACTTGAGATAAACCCTGAACTTTGGCATTATGCTCAAACTGGACAACGAAGGATATAGTTACCTTTCCTAGAATTTGACAATTAACCTAAAATTTTTCTTTTCAGGATAAAGATACCTTCACCCATACCCAGCAGGAAGCAATTTTAAGAATATGACGCCCACATTCCCAAAGAGGTGGTGTGGGTAGGGTGGTTTTTTTTGTTTGTTTGTTTTTGGTTTTTTTTTCTGGTCTTTTAACGGGTTTTGGGTCTGGGATAATTTTCATTGTTTAGGAGGGTTGGTTACAAGTTGTTGTTAAGGGTTAGGAAAAGGGCTAAGCAAAGGAGATTCGATTTAAGGTTCTTGTTTAAAAAAAAGAAAAAAGAAAAAGACAATTACTAGTTTTAAATACTTTACATTACATTGGATTTTTGTATATTGTATACAAATTATATATATTGAGATTGATATTGTTAGAAAATGCCATACATATATTTCTAATCTTGTTCAAGATATTATACTTATAGTGTTCATTTAACAATGTAATGCAATTTGCTGATCCATGAATGTTATTATTACCAACTATTAGGATATAAAAAAATGAAAGTTAGTAGTTAGACATTACAATAGAACTTGTAGTCATATTAGGTGTGTTTTCAAGATCGACCAGATATAATTTAGATAGACAGGTCATCTTCAAACCCTTCAGAGATCTACAGAATATGGCATTTAAAATATTTAATAACTTAGAATGTTTTTTCTTTTTTGTTATGACTATGAGACATGTCGGCTCCTGGCAGTACTACTTCAGAGAAAATATGGGCATTGAAGAAACTGCATATGGAGTTAACTTTCATTGTGGCAAAAGCTAGCCACTGGACAACAAAGTATCCTCGAATCAACTGCTGACAAACAGGACAGACAGGACATGAAACAAAGGACTACCAATTCTTGCCAAGTCAAGTGTGGTTGTGGCTTTAACAACAGGTATCCTCTGAGGTCAGGACAATATGGCACCATCCCTGAAGTGGCCTTTGCAATCCAGAAAAGGTACAATGTCCTTTTCTTCTAAGGCAGCTGAACAGGCAGTGGGCCAATGGCTTCTCATGTGCAGTGGAACAGCAGCTGAAACAGTTATTCTTAAAGAGTAAGTAAGCTCACACCTCTCAATAGTAGACAGGCATTTAATAGAGGGATGTGGAGAAGAATGGGATGCTGAGATGAAGCCACACACACACAGCCAAGAAGAATGGACAGCTGAATTAAAAAAAAAATCAACAATTTCCAGAATTTAAAATCCTGAATCATGACATGACACTAGTGGAATTCAGGTGTTTCTGGTACATGGACTGCTCTCACCCAATGTGAGGTCAAATTGTTGACCTTGTGTACATCCTACTTCACAAATGAGTCTGTCAGATACACTAAGCCTATAAGCTGAAGATGATGCCCCAATGCTGTGGAGAAACCTTGGGTGACTGTCCAGGCAGCTGGCTGTTTCTGTCAACTCACAAATTTTTTGGAAGTTGCTTGCATGCACTTCCTGTTTTTATTTTTGTTAGCTAATATTATTTCCTTCTTGGGTCTCTGAGGGAGTTGAAGATTAGTTAGTTATAGTTGAAGATTAGTTAGGATAGAAAGTGAATTAGGTACATTTTGGACTTACCAAAATAGGATAGATAATGAAATTGTTTTCCCTGAATTTGTCAAATACAAATAGACTAGACATTTTTTTAGGTATTTACTGCTTGTATATATGGTATATAGTTATTGTACTTTTGTATATAGTTTTTCTTTTATTAGTTATAACCTTTTTCCTTTTTTTCTTTTTATTAAAATAGAAGGGGTTGGGGATTTAGCTCAGTGGTAGAGCACTTGCCTAGCAAGCCCAAGGCCCTGGGTTCAGTCCTCAGCTCCAGAAAGAAAAACAAATTTAAAATAGAAAAGGGGAAATATGGTGATATTTTATTTGTACTGAAATGTGATTTTAATTAAATGTTAATAAATAAAGTTGCCCAGGGATCAGAGCTAATAGCAAGCCATAGCAGAAGTCTGGCAGTGGTAGCACACACCCTTAATCCCAATCACATGACAGGCAGATCTCTGTGTGTTCAAGGATACCACCAGCATGAAGACACATGTCTTTAATCTCAACACCAACCATAGAAGATCTGGAGGTCTGTATAGATGGGCAGTGACGAGGAGGTTATGTGGTTGGGTTTACAACCAATGAGAAGGCAGAACAGAAAGTCTATGAGAAGACAGATATATAGGAAGTAGTTTTCTGGCTGAAGAGGACAGCAGAGGCAGTGAAGGGTAAGGTTTTTATCTCTTAGCTACTGCTCTGACCTCTTGGGCTTTTTAACTCTGCAATCAGCTCTGTGTTTCTTATTTAAAAAGATGGTTACATCTACATTGGCCCCTCTCTCTTTTCTCAATTCTTCTGTGCCCACTCCATTTCTCTCTTCAATCTCTGTACACACTCCTCCTGTCTTCTCTTTCTTCCTGCTCACTCTCTTGTCTCTTCACTTTTCTCTATTCTCTCTCCCATCTCTCCTCTCACTTTTTTCTCCACCTCTCTCCCTCTCTCATTCTCCTCCCTCTCCAATCTGTGTCCCTACTTTCACACATCTCTCTCATCTCTCTCAGGTCTCCCACCTTACACTCTTTCTCCATCCTGTCTACTCTTTTTCCCTCCTCATTCTCTACCTACTTTATCCCATTTATCTTTCTCCTTTCTCTCCCCTCCCCCCTTTCTTGGTCATTTCATAGATAAACATTAGATAAGAGCACACATGGATATACTACTATAGCTGTGCACATTGATGTACTGGCTATTGCAGCACACACTAATGTACTGGAACAGCACTGCTTATGGATGTACTAGAAAGCAGCATACCTGAATATACTTACAGCAGTGCACATGGATGTCTTTGTACAGTTTTATACACAGATGCAGTAGTGCAAATGTCACTGTGTGCTTCTGTAATAGTAGTAGTACTTCCAGTTTTGCTAAGACATCGATGTGCAATGCTTTAGTAAGAGATATGTGTGTGCTGCTATACTAGTGATTCCATGCAGTGTTCTATCCATGTGTAGTACTGTCTAGTACTTCCTTAGGTAGTACCTCCCTTCCCTTGGTTTACCAGTACATCCATATGTCCAGATATGGTAATATATCCTACATGCTTCTATAGTAAATTTATGTGTACTTCTTTACTAGTACATCCATGAGTATTACTGTACTAGTACAGTATACTGGCTTAATCATGTGCACTTCTGTACTAGTATATCAGCGAGTACTGTTCTGCTATTGTGTCTGTGTGAGCTGTTATACAAGTAAATCCATGTGCATTGCTGTAGTGGTACTTACAGGCATTCTTTTGCTAGTACATCCTTGTAAGCTGTTGTGTTGTATTAGTATACCTCAGAAACTTGAGTCTCTGAGAGGCAGGACATTTTCAAGAAACTTGGGAAGAGAGTTCCTCTTACTCATGTCCACCCTGCCCAGACTCTCTGGATGTTGCCCACCTGTACAGCCCAACCTCCATAGCCTTGAGGGGGATCTATCTAGTTCTAGAAATTTGAGTTGGGCCACTGAGCAGAGTTGCTGATGGCTGTACAGGGTATATTCCTAAATATCCATGCAGGAGAGAAGGTGAACATCCTTCCCAATACATCTTTGTGAGCACCACACTCCAAGTCAGACCCTACCTAGGTTTCTTAACTTCCCATCTAGTACTTCCTGAATGGGCTTCTCTTCAGCCAAGATATGCCTCTGAGGGTGGTCTCCTGAACTCTGGCTCCATATACTTTAATGTCTCCTAATGAGGGGCATGTTCAGCTTCGTGGAAGGATGGATAAGGAATATATGAAGGAGTGGGATAGGGCATAGAAAAGAATTAGATGAATGGACGTGGTAGGAATGACTATAAAGAAAGATTTGGAGTGCACGAAAGAAAAGATAGATGGATTAATGCATGGGTAAAAGAGTAAGGGCTAGAAGGAAGAGGCACAAATAGGACAGGAGGTAAGGTAATTGGAGTGATGGAGGAAGCTACAGCATAGAGGAAAGGCAAGAGACAGAAATGCCATGTGGAGGGGAAGCAAGCATGCCCAGATGGAAGATGGGATATACTGATGAATAGTTGTATTGAAGGAGGCAGGCTCAAAGGATGTTGAGTGGAGGAACAAGTCTGTGCCCTTTCACATCCATGAACCCTAAGACTAGAGCAGAGCTGCTCAGTGTGGGGGTCATCCTCTTGTTACCTGGCAGGTAGATATTGTGGAAAGGACAGGGCCCAGGAAGTCCTCCCTGGCTGGAGGCCTGCTGCAGCTTCAGTTAGCAGCTAAGATTGTTGTCTAGATCAGTAGGATCCCCATCACCTATGTGGGGCTGCACACACTGCCGTCCTAAATCACCACCATCCTTCAGGTGAAGCCTATGACAATGGAGAGGAGGAGGTGGGAGATATGGCATGACCCTGTTCTGACCCAGCATCCCTCCCACCAGAACCCTGTCCTGTTCCAAGGATCTCTGTGGATGAATCTGGTCCTTCTTCAGGAGCACACAGATAAAGACATCTGGGTAGCACTGGAAGCAGTGTAGCTCAGGATCTTCATAGTATTAGGCCAGCTGCAATATAAGTGCATTGGCCAGGAAGATGACCTGAAATATGGCCATCCACCAGTGCAATGACCAATAGGAAGTAGACAAGAGCAAGGATATTCAGGGCATCCTCAACCCCTTTTCCAATCCAGGTCCCAATCCTTCACTGCAATCCCAAGCCACGGGATCTCTGTGCCATGTTCCTTTTCCCATGGCAAAACCCAATCTAGACTCTTTATCCTACTTTATTTTTGCTACAAAAATACTATACTTGCCAGGTAGTGGCAGCACATGCCTTTAGTCCCAGAAGAGACAGGTGGACCTCTGTGACTTTGAGGCCAGCCTGTTCTACAGAGCAAGTCCAGGACAGCCAGGGTTACAAAGAGAGACCCTGTCTTGAAAAAACAAAACAAACAATGCTTGATGGCATGATGTTTGACACTGATTTCACAATTGTTGTAGCTAAGTAATATAGTGTGTATTCTTTTCCTAAAATGGGAGGGGGTTGTATGTGATGTGTGTGTGTGCAGCCCAAAATTTAACCTTTGATGTCTTCCTCTATTGCTCTCCACCTTAGTTTTGGAAACAGGGTCTCTCATTGAACCCTGAGATCATTGACTCTGCTAGGCTGGTTGTCCAGTAAGCCTCAGGGATCCTCTTGTCTCTGCTTCCCCAGAGCTGAGATTGCAGATGCATGCCATTGTGTCCTACAGTTTAGTGGGAAATGAGGATCTGAACTTGGATCCTCATGCTTGTATGGCCAGCATATTGCTCAATGTACCATCTCTCCAGTAATGTCTTTTGCTAAAATATTTTAAGCATGAAATACACATAACATAAATTTTATCATTGTACTTTTATTTTTCAGTGCAGAACAGTTAACCAGGGCCTTGTGAATGCTGAATAAGTGTTCTGCCACGGTACTGTTCTGCCTTGGCCCATAGCCTTCCCTGAATGTATAGCTTAGTACTGTGAAGTACCCTAATACATAGCTGGGCCTGATAGTGCAGACTTGTGATACCAGCACGTAAGAGACTGAGGCCGGAAGATTCCAAGTTTGAAGCAAGTCTGGACTGCATAGTGAAACACTGTCAAAAAAAAAAAAAGGCATTGTGTTTCATACCTTTAAGGCCATACTCAGGAGACAGAGCCAGGCAGATCTCTGAGTGCAATACCTGCTCTACATAGTGTGCTCCAGGACAGCCTGGGCTACATAGTAAGACCTGGTCTGAAACAAAACAAAAAATGTGGCATCTACGCTTTGTGGCTGATATCTACATCAACACTTCACATATTGTGATAGAGATGGCTGGAGACCATGGAGAGGAGAAACCAGACTGGGACAATGCTGTGGGTAAAGAGCTTGCTATGCAAGTGTAAGGAACAGAGTTTGGATCCCCAGTACTCATGTAAATGCCAGGTGGGCATAGCAGTCACTACAATCTTGGTGCTCAGGAGGCAGTGACAGATCCCTGGGACAAACTGGCCAGCCAGGCTAGATAAATCAAGAAGATCTGGGTTCAGGAAGAGACCCTGATTCTGTAAATTAAGTGGAGAGTGATTGAGGGAGACATCTGATGTAGGCCTCTGTCCTCCACATACATGTCCACACATGTATGCACAATGCACATGAAAATGAAGGGAAAGAAAGAAAGGAGGGAGAAAGGGAGGGAAGAAGGGAGGAAGACAGCCCTTTTACAAGGAGGAAAGTCAAGGCACCGAAGGTGTGAACAATTTACCCACAATCAGCCTAAAGCAAAACAACAGAAATGGAGTTTCTGCAGACTTTGGTCCTCATGATGAAGACAACGCATATGGACACCATCAGCAGCTGACCCCAGGGCCTGCTTGTAGACAAGCCTACTCTAACCTAGGCTATCCATGCAGCTTATTCACAGCATGGCTCAGAAGCAGTTCCTATGCCTAGCATGTGCTTTTCTCTGGAAAAACCTAGATCCTCATCCTGGATGATGCTACTGCCTCCATAGATCCATGGACAGAGCTGCAGATAGAAGCAGCCCTTGGGTTCTTGTGCATGGTACTACTTACCATTCAATGTCTGTTTTCTGTGACAGACTATGCCAGGTAAGGTGTTCCTCCTGACAGTGATGCACAGGGCCATGGAGGCATATAACATGTTTATCTAGGAGTGTCCACTGTGCAGGGGGCATAACCACGGTCACAGGGGAAAGAACAGCCTAGGATCTGTGCTTCCAGAAAGCTGGGTCAAGAAGCTGCTCAGGACGTCAGACATCTAGAGAGTAAATTTGGAGTGGAGCTGGGCTCTCAACTGCTGTCCTAAGAACTGTCCCACGTCTGTTCCCTACAGGATGCTGGTCATGGATGAGGCTTCACTGACAGAGCTGACCACCTGCTGGTCCAGAAAGGTTTTGCAGACTAGCCCAGGAATCAAGCCTGGCCTGAATCAGGACTCTTGGCAACCCCCTTGGAGCCACTCATAAAGCCTGCAGTGGCCAGAGATGCCAGAGACCCAGGGGTCTTTGTGGCTCCCCGGGGTGTCTAATCTAGACTCCTCTATGGGAGGAAGATGGCAGAGAAAGTGTTGGACTATTAAAGCACCAGACCTGGAAGGACCCAGCATGTCCAAATCAGCCCGAGCAAGATCTACACAGCTATGCTCATTCTGTAGCCAAAGTCCTAGCTATCTACTTCAAGTCCACAACTACCCCAGGCCAATCAGGCTGTATGCCCTGAACCTGCGTGATAGCGAGTACATTTCCCTCAACTCCCCTTATTTTGAGGCCATTGCAGATTTCACATACAGTTTTAAGAAACTACACAGAGAGAACCCATAGATCCTCTGCCCTGTTTGTTCCAGAGATGCCTAACTCTAGAACAAGATTAAATGGCACATTGATAAGAGCATGTCCACATTTCTTCTATTGCTTGTATGTCTGTATCCAGTGCTTCTGTTGCCCTTTTGTGAGACAAGGTTTCACATAGCCCAGGCTGGCCTTGAGCTTTTTGTAGCTGATGGCCTTGAACTTCTGATGTTCCAGCTTCTACCTCCCAAGTGCTGGGATTTCAGGCTTGTTTAGTAATCACACCCTGTTTATGGGGCTCAAATACAAAGTTTCATGTGTGCTAGGCAAGCACACAACTGCATTACATCCCTATCTCTGGATTCGGTTCTACACCTATTTAAAATTGCAAGATTGAGTCTCTGAATATATTGCCCAAGCTACTCTCAAACTCTAATTCCTCTGTCTCAGCATCCAGAGAAAGTAACAGTCTTGTGACACTATACACACCCTGACTTATTACTGTTACCTAGCAACATCACTGCCATGTTGGCTGTGGGCCAGGGCTGGTAGGTCTTGTGCATGCTAAGTATGTTGAGCAGTATTCTTGGGTCCTACTCAGATGCCCCTCTATCACTGTGGCAAAGCAGGGGCCTCATTACTGGTATAGTCTGCCCTAGTACCTGATACATGGGCAGTTACTATGTTAGGGTCAGGAGAGGACTGAACCTGTTCAAAAGATACAGGGCCACTCTACCCCACCCATGTCCTGATGACCCATCCTTCTCTGATGGTTCCCCTTCAGCCCAGACAGATCCCATTTTGAGTATGGCCAGAAGCTCAGAGGCTTTCCACTTTGCAAAGTCAGCCTCATCACCCATGGCTGCCTTTGTTGTGCAGGTGACACAAGGTGCCCAGTGACCAAGTGGGAACCAGCCCTTGACTTCTAATCACCCAGTTCCAGTGCTCCTGCTGGCAATTCTGCTCTAGGGGAAGCAGAGACTGGGCAACAGAGCACTCAGGCAGAGGCTGCTGTGTGTCTCTAAGTCCAGCTGGAGATGCTTAAGAGATACATTGGTCTAGGAATAGAGTCTGTGCCATAGGTGGCCAGGATATGGTAGCATCTGGACAAGCCAGCAGGGTGACCCAACCATTAATCCCTCAAGCCTCAGCCTCAGGCTATTTCTATAGCTTTTTTGTTTGTTTTTCGAGACAGGGTTTCTCTGTTGTAGCTTTATGCCTTTCCTGAAACTCACTCTGTAGCCCAGGTTGGCCTTGAATTCACAGAGATCTGCCTGCCTCTGCCTCCTGAGTGCTGGGATTAAAGGTGTGCACCAGTACCACATGGATTTTTTTTTTTTTCTTTTATGTGGTGCTGGGATGGAACGAATTCAGGAAACTAAGCCAGAGGAAGTAGTACCATCATCAAGCCCTTCCTTCCTACATCTCTTTAAGGATGTATTGGCAGTCACTAAGGCCCTTTGATAGAAAACTGAAGCCAGAGGATTTTGCTCAGCAGCCCACCTTTCCAGCCATCAGGCCTCTCCATCTCCTCAGCACATGCCCAGAATCAACTTCTGTCCCAGACTCCCACCTCAAGGGCAGAGGTTGGGGCAAGCTTCCTTTCCTTCTTAGATTTACTTGAGAAATTGGATGTTTGTCTACTATGTGTTTCCAGAACCTTGCACAGTACAAAACAGGGACACCCAATAAATACTGACTGGGTGAGCCAGGGACAGGAAGGAGGAACTAATACAACCTTTCTGTTGGCAAGTAGTCTTGGGGTTCAGGCACTGTATCAGATGTTTTTTCTGAACTGTTTCATACTCATTAAACCCCAGCCGGCAGGGTGTCATGACCTCTGTGGCATCAAGGCAAGATCTGCAGTTCCTAGTGGGTTATGTTCAAGAGGCCCTTTTTACACTGTGGGGAGCCATGGGAGGTGCTCTAGAGAAAACACAGATGGCAGAGGCCCCTGAAGCAAAGCCAGCTTCAACAGGATCTGGGAGAGGACACAGGAGGATGTGACTGACCTGATTACACCATTGACATGTTTCATGGAGTTGGTATGGCTGCTGGGTAGAAAGACTGTAACTGGGAGGCACAGCTAAGGACAGACACTGGGAGAGCTTGGGGAGCTCCTGGGCTCTTAAGTCCTGATCTGAAAATTTGACTATTTTCTTTAACAGATTCTCCACAGAACAAATAAACCCAGTGCCCTATCCCAGCTCTCCCTCAGTGAGCTCTGAAGTCCTTGAGGATCTGGTTGGAATTGAGGCAGGAAACACACCCCATATATATGGTTCAGGTCCAGCCAGGTCCAGATGGTTCTGAGTCTTACCATCAGGGCTCCTCTCTCCCACTGCTTTGTCATTGAGGTAGACCAATGGTTTCAATGGCAGGCTACATGTGCCTGTACACACTGTTTGCTGTCCCCCACCATCACCCCCATAGGATACTCCTTACTACCCACATTCACCTAGACCAAACTCAGAAAGCCAGCACCCAGTCTCACCATCCCACCATCTAAACCCTAGAGCACTATGGCATGCAGTCATTGAGAAAATGTCCTCTGCACATTCCCTGCTTCCTTTGTTTTCCTTGTGGCCAAGCAGGGAGCTGACTTTGCCAATGGACTGAGGGAACAGTGTCTCCCCCAGTTTTAGACACTGAAGAGAGGCTGTCATGTACATTCTCCCATCTCCCACTATGGGAACCCAGAAGCCAGTGGCAAGGACAAGAGACCAATTTGAGTTTCTACTCTGGAGAGGGGACCAAATCATCTTGGAGATTGTCAAGCCTGTGTCCACTTTGTGTGCACCTGTGTGAAGGCCAGAGGCTAACGTTTGATATTTTTCTCTACCTTTAAAAAATGTATTTTATCTGCATGTGTCTGCACAATATTTATGCCTGGTGCATGTAGAGACCAAAATAAACTAGAGTTACAGACATTTGTGAGTTGTGAGCTACTATGTACTGGAAATTGAACCCGGGTCCTCTGGAAGAACAGCCAGAGCTCTTAACCGATGAGCTATCTCTCCAGCTCATCATTTTGCTTTTTTAGATTCATTTTATGTTTAATCATGCATATGTGCATAAGTTTGTGTTTATGTGCACATGAGGGCAGGTGACCTTAGAGGCCAGAAAGTTCTAAGCTGCCCAATGTGGGTGCTGCGGACTGAACCCGGGTCCTCTGCAAAAGTATCATGCATTTTTAACCACTGAGCCATTGCTACAGCCCCTACCTTAAGCTCTTATTGAACAAGGAGTTCACTGATTTGGCTAAGCGGGCTGGCCAGAGAGCCCCAGGGATATTCCTGTTTCCTCCCCAGTGCTGGGATTATATGCATATACTACTTATATGCATATAAACACTATGTATGTACATATACAATTGTACGCATATACCAGCATTTATGTTGAGGATTGAAATGTAGGCTCTCATGAACAGATAGAAAGCCCTTTATCAACCAAGCCATCTCACTAGGCCCATTTCCCAAGATCTTAAGCCTTGTTAATTGCAGTTCAGCCCCACCCACTACAGCAAAGTATCTGGGTTACTTGTAGCTTTTGTCTCAGAACCTGAACGTGGCTACCTTACACAGACAGAACTGAGGCATACAGCCTAACTGCCTTGCCTAGGGTCACATGACCAAAAAATGACAGTACTCAAGCACAGATATTGGTGTACTTTACCATTCTGACTCACTGCCAGACCCCAGGCAGCTCTTAACCTTAGCCTCTCCCATTTCTTTTTTATTTTTAATTTGTGAGGACACTGGACCCCTTGAAGCTGGAGATACAGGCAGTTGTAAGTCACCTGATGCAGGTACTAGGAACTGAACTTCAGTCCTCTGCAAGAGGAGCAAGCACTCATAACTGCTGAGCCACCTCTCTGTCCTGTCCCGCCACTTCTGACAACAGCAATAACATAGCTCTCCTAGCCTGGTTCTTCCAGAGTGGAGGTTGGAAGCTTTGTCTGTGCCCAAAAGAAAATAAGATGGTTGTTTAGAAAGAAATAAAATATTTTTCTTTACTGCAAATTATTTGCAAATATTCACGTTTCCAGTGTCCTTACAAAAAGACCCCCAGGAGAAATCTGGGTCCTTTAACGTGAAAGAATGGTACAATTTACAAAATAATAAATACACATATTGCCACCTAGAGAAAAAGTAAATCACCTAAAGAAAATCAGTGCTGAAATTCATAGCATGTATGAACTGTAGCTGGCAGTAAGTTTTCACTGCCCATGGGGTCTCTCTTTGGTCTGTAACCCAAACACCTAGAGGACCACTTTGAAGGATTCAGACTGAGGATCAAGTGCAGAGCTGGGCATGGCTATTCCCTGAGTCCAGTACCTCCTCCCTAGATACCAAATTCTTGGGACCGTCTTTTTCTCTGGAACAATCCTTAAAAATGGAGGGGGGATATAGAAAGGGATCATTGCTATTTGTGAATGGTCTTCTTGTCCTGGAGGGGACTCTGGTTCTGTCTTTGGTACCAGCCTTCTTATCTGTGGGTACTGCCCTTTGTTCTCTTGACTTTTGCTACTCACAGACCTTCTAAAAGGAGTGAGCCCTCCCCAGCAATAGATAGGAAGACGCAGAAAGCAAGGGAGGGATGGTGGGGCAAGATGTAAGTCCCTGGGAAGGCAGTATTTCCTGGCCTGGTTCTGAGCCTGTCTGGCAAGATCCCTTTACAAGGCTGCTTCTAAAGCAAGTCCTGTGAGAGCTGCACTAGGTGCAGGGCACAGTGTCAGAGTGCTTGAAGACCAAATGGCAGGCAAGGGGACATCACACAGAGGCAATAATTTTGGTTTTGGTTGTTTTGTTTGGTTTTTGTGTGCTGTGTTTTGTTTTTGTTTTGTTGTTGTTCCCATGCTTTCAACTGTAGGTCTGAAGACAGGTAGCACTCTTCTGGAACCAACAGGGCCATGGACGTGATACAAGAGCTGGCAGGCTAGGGAGAGGCTCCAAGCCTTGGCATCCATGAATGTGGCTGGAGAGACATGAGGCAATGGCTGTGTTTGGTCACTAACTAGTGTGTTTGACACCAGCAATTTCTCCAGAAGTTTAGCTGCCCAAGGCCCTGCTGTGAGCTAGGGCTAGAGCACAGGTGAACTTCCAGGAGCCTCACAAGTGGTACCAGAGGCCAGATGTGTGTTCAAAGTGGGACACATCTGTCTCCCAGTTTCTTCAAGGTCATTTCCAGGATGGGGCCAGATGGTGGCTGCTGCTTTGTCTGTTTTGCTTCTTTTTAGTTTGGTTTTCTTTTTCTTTTTTGGTTTCTGTCTGTGAGGCTTGGGTTCCCAGGGTTGCTGGCTCATCCTTGGACACTGGGATGCTGGCCCTATAGTTCTTACCAGATATACCAGCACCCAGCTCACACCAAGCCAGCATCCCTAGCCATGCTATAGAAGATGCTCCTCTGCTGCAGGAGCTCAGAGGGTGCACCACACTCCCGAACTTCTCCTTTGTCCAAGACGATCACCCTGCATGGATAGGAATGCAGACGTGAGCATTACGCAAAGAAATGTGTCTGATATATGTGAGATTGCCTGCTCTGCAGAAAGTATTAAAAACTCTAGAGGCTGGAGAGGTGGGCTCAGCTGGGTACCCACCCTACCACTTCCTTGTTATCACTTATACACAGCACCTGCCACCCTCTGAAATCAGTGTTGCTGTGATCATTGTCCCTCTCTTTTAATTAAGTGTCCTGGTCCTTAAGATATTCCCTAAGCTTTGAGAGGGAACCCCAGAGTCCAGAATAACATGGGGCACATAGCAGGCCTCGCATGCATATCAATATGCTGACTGAAATAACACTGGATAACCTGGTTCTTCCCATGACAGAAGAGTCCCACCAATTGGGATTGCCCTGAGCATAAGGATGGTGATGTATGAATGAATGAATGAATGAATGAATGAATGAATGAATATGACTGGACAGGATCAACCCTGTAGGCCCACAGATCCACTCTGGGGCCTTACCTTGTATAGTCCATGATGGTATTAAGCCGGTGAGCAATAGTGAGCACAGTACAGTCTTCAAACTGTGTCCGGATGGTGGACTGAATGAGGTCATCTGTCTCTAGGTCCACAGCTGCTGTAGCCTCGTCCAACACTAAAATCTTTGTCTTCCTCAGCAGAGCCCGGGCCAGGCACACAAGCTGGCGTTGTCCGACACTAGGAAGGGAGAAAAGCCTGAGATGGGGGCTCAAACTACCCTGATCCTGAACCAGGCCTGGAGGGAAGAAAGCTAGCAGACTGTCTGGGGGCGGGCTTTGGGCAGGAGAACAAGTCCACACCCATGTCCATGCCTGTGACAAACACCAATCATGCTACACTTTCTGGTGAGCAAGAAATGGCCTTAGAACCATCCCCAACAAAAGGCTCAGAGGTGATATTCAAAGTATCAGGCCATTTTGGTGTGGGTGACAGAGTGGCTTAGTATCCATGATATCACTGAGCTGCAGCAGACTCAGCATTAGCTGGACTCAGCTATGTGTCTGGCTTTAGCCAACAGGATGCTGGCCAATGAATGGCCAGTAGAGGCCTAACGTGGGAATGGACACTGAGCATATTCACTCTTATACATCTGCCATCACCATGACAACATGCCTGGGCAAAATATGTGCATTGATCCCACTGAGGCCAAGTAGATCAGCCAAAAGTCAGCTGTACCCCCAACCCTGTCCCATGAAGGAGCCCAGCCAGGATGAGCAGCACAGGCCACTGGCTGACCACCCTAGCACTGAAGCAGGAGGCTGGCTGCCCGGGTGATAATAACTGAAGCTAGCACATAGGCAAGAGGGCAGAATCTTCACACACCAGCCCCTGCCTGCCTACCTACCTCAGATTCTCTCCGCCTTCTGCACACTCATGATTCAGCTTGTCAGGCAAAGCTGACACAAAGCCCTTCAGGTGAGCGAGCTCCAGGGCCATCCAGACTTCTTCATCAGAATATTGACTGAAAGGGTCCAGGTTCATACGGAGAGAACCCGAGAACAAAACAGGATCCTGTGCAAGGACAGTAGATAGTATGTGTGAGGGTCTGAATCTAGAAGGTTCCCCACAGACTGATGTTTTGAGCACTTGTTCCCTGGTTGGTGGTGTTATTTTAGGATGTTGTGGAGCCTGTCTGGGGAAGGCAGGTTAGACTTGGCTCTGATGATGGCTGGGTCCCCACCACACACCTACTGTGTGACCATGCTTCCCCCACTATGGTAGAAAGCAACCCTGTGATACTGTGACCAAAATAAACCTTTCTTTCCTGCAGATGACTGTCAGAGATTTTGTCACAACTATCAGAAAAGTAACTAACATAACAGTCACACCACAATGAACCAGGGAAGCTCACAGATAGAAGAAATGAGATGTTCACACTACAACAGGAAGAGATCTCAGATTCTCTCCAAAGTATGAACTCTGTAGGATGTCTGTAACAGGAAATGTCTGAAAAGCCCTGGGTAAACTGGACCAAAACCTTTATTCTTGCAAAACTCCTCCAAACTTTCAATATGTAAATCCTCGATGTTGCTTTTAGTGGTGATATTTCATCATAGCAATAGAAATGTAACTAATACACTCACTCAATCCCACCTTCAGAAAAGAGACTCAGAGAAAGTTAAGGAAAAATCACAACCACAAATAATGCCTTAGGGAACTGTTGCCCACAGGGATTGGTTTAGAAAATTTTTATCTGTAGCTTAGTTCCAGGAAGTGTTAGAGATTAACACGCTGAATCCTGCAACTGGCAGAGAAGACAATGTTACTATCTAAATCCATAGATGCTCTGGTTCTTTGTATGATACAGTATAGTATTTTCACATAACTTATTCACAGCTCCTATATACAGCCATGTCTAGATGATGTACTACCTAATACCAAGAAAATACTGGGGAAATGGCTGTGCATCACATCACTTGGGGTTAAAAATCTATGTATGGTATTAAATGCAGATGCTAAACCTGAAAAAAAAAAAACTAGCCATGGGCTCAGTGACCTAAAGGCACATGCCACCAAGCCTGATGACCTGAATTTTTTACCCAGAATTACACATATAGAGAACTGATTCCTGCAGTTGATCTTCATATATATGACCTGTTCCCCTCCTCCCAGTAAATACATGAATGCAAAAACACCATTCTCCATCTACAGTTGGCTGAGTCTATGTATATATACAGAGGGTGTGGCTTCAGTATGTGCAGGAACCACCAGCCTCGCCCACCTGAGGGATGATGGTGATCTTGAAGCGCAGGTGGTGCAGGCCAATCTTAGCAATGTTCACCCCATCGATGATGATCTCCCCTTCTGCAGACTCATTGATCCGGAACAAACCCAGGGTGAGAGATGACTTCCCAGCTCCTGTACGGCCCACAATACCAACCTGCAGGACAGGAAGGGACTGTGGTGAGGTGAGAACGCTGCAGATTCAATGTTCTCCCAGCAAGTGGCTGGGTCAGAGCTGTGGTCATCTAGTTGTTTTAGCTACTATCAAGGTGCTCACCCACCAGCTTCTCCAAGACCTATAACCTTCAGGGGCTACTTTGACAAAAGGTTGAAAAGGATGCCCTTTGCTTTGCAGGCTTCCAAAGGCTAAGAACTTATAAGTCAGTAGAGATGCTCAAAGAAATAGGGTGCAGAGAAATGTTTAGGTGAATTATGTTATGTTCAATTAGAGAGAGTCAGAAAATAATAAGGTGTTTCCTGGCTTCCCACATGGTTCCTCTCTCCTCTAACGGGAATTCCTTCCTGGAGCCATGACAACACCTCAGATTCAAGCAAAGCCCCTGAACTTCTCTGATATGGCCTGGGTGGGCACCCCAGATACTGGCCAATGGTTGACATTCCCAATGTCCAGTGACAGTTCTTTCTCCTCTCTTTTACATCTGGGCTTGAGATGGGCTCGCCCACAGTTATCGCAGCCCAGCACACGTACTTGAATCCCCATAAACACATAAAGACTCAGAGACTATCTCTTAGAAACAGAAGACTCTGACACATGTGGATGGATAATTTAACAAACCAATATTACAAGATGCAAATGCGTAGGGTGAACCCTGACCAAGTTTCTGAGAAAGTTCTATAGGTCATAGTCTGAAATGACTTCCAGGAATAGCTTAGAACTACATGTCCCTATAAGTCATCCTGGTGATGGCAGCAGCATCTTATTACTCTAGAGTTTACAAACGCCAATGCTTTAAAGGGACCACATAGGCACACAGACCCCACAGGAGGAACTGGGGTGAAGTGGAGGGCTAAGATTTTCTATAAAGAGCCTGGAGGGGGTTGGGCCAGAACTGCTACATATTCCAACTGTCCAAAAAAAGCAGAGGGATCATTTTAGTATTTACAGTTCATTCAAATGTTTTCCCAAAGCATATCTGCATTTCCATAGGTTGTCCTTCAGTGGTCCACTTTGCCACCTGTTGAATACACTCAGCATCTTTTATTCCCATGATTCCTCCCTGTAAAAGCACCTCAATCCCATAGTATGAGCTGTGACTAACTACTGGTTGATGCGGGGGTTCATGCTAGACCCTATATCAATGGGAATGGAGGAGGGCACACAGCCTCCTTTACTCCTCACTCCATTGACTATGAGTTAGTGAGGATGGAAGATGGCACACCTACCTTTTCTCCACCCTCGATGGTGACATTTATGTTCTTGAGAACCAAGTCCAAGTCCTCTCGATACCTCAAGCAGTAGTCTCGGAACTCTATACGGCCCGAATGGGGCCAGGTGCTGGGTGGAGCTGTCTCCTGGATTTGCCAGGGAGCCTGGATCACAATGAGAGGGATAAGAGAAATCAGCAAGTGCAAGCTGCCAAACTCAGTCTTTATGTAGGTTCTAGGGATCTGAACTCTTCACCCATTGATCTATCTCCCCAGCCCCCTTCAATTCATTTCCACTTAATTCTTCAACTTATGGAAATTTTCTGCACTGGTGCAATTTAATTCCAATTTGATTCCCCATAAAAAGAGCCCCTGTAAACCGACATAGCAAATAGCAGTAACTTTGGCAGGCAGAGGTTGCCTGTTAGAGGCTGTGAAAGAGAAGTTTGCAGTTTATTTGCCAGCTGTGGGGGAACCATCTTAATTAATAAGGTGGCCATGAGCCTCGAGTGACAACCAGGGCTAAGACTTTCTCTGTGACATCATCAAGTGAAGGAAAGAATCACAGGGGAAAATGTTCCTTAGTAAGAGACACAGCCCACAGGTATCTTGGGGAAAACAGGGTGTGTGGATGATTTCCTGCCTCTAAAACAAGGTGGTTCTTAGTAAGTGTTAAAAACAGACAGGACAAGCCCAAGAGGGCCTGGAAGACACACAGCTCACCCTCTGAGTTGGCAGAGGACACCCAAGGGGTGTCTGAAAGGCCAAGGCCAAGGGGCCAGGATGGGATCCTGACTTACCTCCTTCTCTGTTTCAGAATACTCCTTTAGTCTTTCCACGGCTACAATGTTGGTCTCCATCTCAGAGGACATTCGAACAAGCCAATTCAAGTACGAAGTTATCTGCCAGTGAAGACAGTCATGTGGGGTCTTTTGGGGAAAGTGTAGCCTCATTTTCATTAAGCATGCATCATATCATTCAAACAAACACAGAAATGAGTAACCCATATAGAGCTATCACCCAGAGTGGACACACTATACCTCTTAGGGATCACACCTTTCAAGAGCAGTCAAGAGCTGTGAGATGGCACTATGGGCAAAGCATTTGTTGAGTAAGCCTGGCAACCTGAGTTCTACCCTCCAGAGCCATGGAAAGATGCAAGAAGAGAACTGACTCCACAGAGCTGTCCTCTGACTGTGGGAGGGAGGGGAAGAAAGAAGATAGAAAGAAAGAAAAGGCAGACAAAAATAGAAGTCATACAGGAAACTGGAAAATATTCTGAAACTGGGTGATTTTCATGTGATGGTTCATATCCATAATTAATCCCAGTGCTCCAGAGAGATTGAAGCATGAGAATTATGTTAAATTCTAGGCCAGACTGGGCTACAGAGTAATAACCCATCTCAATCACACAAAAGAAAATATTTGGAACTCAGTATGACAAACATCATGAGATGCAACTAACACAAACTCAGAGGGAAAGTCATAGCTTTGAAAGCATCAAGTCGCTGAGAATCTTTTGACTGATGAAGAATGCAGGCCGTCTGTCAGGATTCCCATGCTCTGTACCAACTTCTCAAAGTCCATTTCAAGCCCTCTCCTTTCCCCATTCCTGCAGGTACCCAAAGCCAAGGTCCAGGAACTCAAAATGTGGTTGCCACGAGGAGGCCATTCAACCCAAGAAAGAGCCTTCTACCTGCAGCGAGTAAGATACCGAGAGGCCCACCAAGCCAGCACTGAGGCTGTGCCGGGATATGACAGCGAACAGGGCAGCAAACAGCACGATGCAGTTGCCCACACACTCAAGACGCACAGCGAGCCACCTGCAAGGAGATATTTAGGATTATCTCAGACAGACAGACAGATGACCAGCTTTATGCTCATGGGGCAGAGCTAAACTCATCTGCCAGCTGACCTAATTTCCTGGCACTTCTAGAGAAAGGCCTATGGGTACCCCTCATCCAAGATATGAACTTGGAGGGGGCGGGGGTTGGGGTGAGGGTGGTATGCCAACGGCCCATAGGATTTGAGGCCAACAGCTCTTCATGAGTCTGACTTGCCTGGGGACTAAAATAGAATTCTCCAGAAGCAATCCCCATCCTGGAACTTCAAGTTTGCTTTTAGAAAGATTGACTTTTTCTTAGGAAATCTTTAAAATCAAAAAATAATTCCCCGGAAATTCCTAAAATATCATTGACTGCCAGAGGGACTGCTGTTTGCAAACAGGGACAGGAGCAGAGCTCAGTGGTGGATCACTGGCCTAACATGCACAAGGTCCTGGGTTTGAGAGTCACCACCACAAAATAATAGCAATAATTACAAAATAAATAAATAAAATCAGCCCCTTGCAAGAGATGGATCTTAACATGAGGAAGAAAAAAGCTGCTATTAACAAGGTTGGACATTGAGCTCTTGGGACCACCCCCCATCTGCACCCCACAATGCCAAGGGTATGTGGGGACATAAATGTGGGTTCTCATGCTTGCACAGTAAATAATATTAGCCCCAGACCATCTCTCCAGTCCCTGGATTGCTTTATCTTTGAGACAAGGTCTCATTCTATAGCCTAGCTTGCCTGGAATTCGCTAGGTAATCAAGCCCACCTCAAACTCATGGTAATCTTCCTTCAGGCACATGCCACCATGATCCTGTGCACTTTGGAAGGCCCTTCTGTTTCCATTTCTCTCCCAGAAGAAACAGGCTGAGGGACTAGGCACTCAGCTAGCTTCCTCTATCCTACTGACCTGTTAGCTACAATGCTAGGGTAGTAGGCCTTCTGGTTCTCATCCACTTTCAGGTCGCTCTGGCGAATGAAGCGCTCTTGCTCCTCAAAGGCACGGATAACACTGACCCCCAGCAAGGTCTCATTGAAGTGTGAGTACACAGGGGAACGGCTGACAGACTCTAGGCGTTTCAGCTGTCGGGAGGAGGCCACATAGAACCTCTGTAGGAGAGACAGACACACAGAATCAGTGCTAGCCCCTCATCCCATCCTCCTGGGGTATACTGGGAGAAGTCAGACATAGCCGACACCTCCAGAGACCAAAGCGTTGGAGATGGGCTGCTTACGTGGTGAACCGTGGGACAGTAGTCACAGCTACTTGGATGCACATCCCCTGTCTGCCACCTATGAATCTAGGCAGTGCTCTTTCTTGCTTTTGGATGGAGACAAAGAGGTACAACTGGCCTCCTCCTTGGGTCCATGGCTGAGAAGCAGCAAGATGGACCTGAAATAACCTCCAGACTGCCTGGCCTCTCAGAAGTCCTAAATGTTTGAGTCTTTCATCTCCCAACAGTACAGGTTGAGAAACAGGCTTTGTGACCGACAGACCTCTTTAATCTTCATTTGCTACTAACACAGAATCCCAGCCAGGTCACTGTGCTGTCTTAGCCTTGGTTCCTTCTGTATAGTAGCAACACTAAAGCCATTTTGCACAGTAGACTGTGGGAACAACAGGTAAGAGCTACTGGTAAGTTCTTCTGTGTGAGTCTCACTTGTTCATATGCACATATACTGCACATGTCACATACACATGTCAACAAGCATGGAACCCCCTGGATTCCGCTAAACCAGGAGCAACTGCCTATGTCAGCAGCCTCACGTGCATGGCAACTCCACACTCTCCCATATGCCCATCCCTGTTCTTCAAATTCATGGTCTCTTCTTTCACTTATCATTATTGCATGTATATAAGTAGATATAAACACATATACATTCCTAAATATAACCTATTTGAGTCCAAATACTGTTACATATATATATATATACTTTCAGGGCTGACCCTTTAGCACTGGGCAACCAATTGGTGTGCCCTTCCTTGGGGAGGGCCACCTCTCCTGTTCCTAGCTTTAATTAGTTACCTATTGTCTTAGTTAGGGTTACTTTTGCTGTGATGAAATACCTTAACAAAAAGCTACTTGGGAAGGAAAGGCTTAATTTCACTCACAGTTCCATATGACAGTTCATCATTAAAAAGCAGAGAGGGCAGAAACTTGGAGGTGGGAGCTGATATAGAGGCCATGGAGGGGCGCTGCTTATTGGCTTGCTCCTTATGGCTTTCTCATTCTGCTTTCTTTTAGAACCCAGGACCACCAGCCCAGGGGTGGCTCCACCCACAGTGGCTGCGTCCTCCTACCAAACACTAATTTAAAAAATGCCCTACAGACTTGCCTACAGGCCAGTCTTAAGAAGCCATTTTCTCAACTGAGGTTCCCTCCTCTCAGATGAGTTTAGCTGTGTCAAGTTGACATAAAACTAGCCAACACACCTAAATAGTTCTTTATATATAAGGGATGAGGCCTTTGTAGTCTTCTTTTCATCCCATTTCCCATATTGAGAGACTAAGCAACTCTTGTCTCCTTCTCCCTCAGCGGGGTCACTCCTGTCCCTTGCTGACTTGGCCTCACTCCGTGTACCTGGCTCTGCCTCCTCCTGCTGTCCTGGGCTTGTTACCCTACATCACTTCCTTTCTGTGTCCCCATCCCAGCCACTGGGTCATAATCATGTTACCCTTAAGACCTGCTTCACCTATCCTTGTAGACAGATACCACCCCCACCCTGCTTCTGCCCTAGTTAGATGCTCAGCAAGTGTTGAAAGCAGAAAAATCCCAGTACCCTTTCTCACTCTGGAAACTACAAGAAGCCAATGAATAGACACTACAATAATCACTTGAGGACCTGTGAGCTCTTTTGGCCTCTGTAAAAAGGAGACTAGTAAGAGTAGGACCCCAGTTCTCAAGGTGCTGATGGGTCACTAATATGCAGTAACTTGATCCTTGCTGTCCTTCCTGTCCCTTTGCTGACTTGATCCACTGCAGCAGGGCAAGTTAATAAAGATGGCCCCAAGGACCTGCCTAGGCTCAGTGTGCCGGGCTCTACTGACTCCCCACGGGAGATCTTGATTTGGGGGATGTGGGGTGGCTTGGGAGGGAGGGCTAGGGGTGGGATGAGGGAGGAGGGAGGAGGAGGGATCTGTGAGTGGTATGTAGAGTTCGTAGAAAAATTTTTAATAAAGAAAAATGAAAAAGAAAAAAAAAATGGCCCCAAGGAGGCTGCCCCAGCCAAGCACAGGGCATACCAGTGGCTCCCACCAGGCCATGCACAGATGTGGCAGCCTCGAGCACCATCCTGCCAACTCTGTACTCTGTACCAGCTGTCCCCTGTCCTCCTGCATGTTTTGCCCACTTTACCCCCAGCCTGGTCTCATCAGGCCACTCCTTTTCAGACTTACCGAGTCTCCCTTTACCAAATCACTTCATATTCCACTTCCAATCTCATTACTGTAAAAATCCAATCTGACATGGATTGTGGTCAGGAATGATCTCAGTTCTAAAAATGTATATGTTCTTTTTAATACAAGCGGAGGAGCACAGACTACTGCCTGGTATGAGTCCCCTGAGGTAACCTCTGCAGGAGTGCACATGGGACCAGGCCAGGCCCAGGGATTCTCAGCAGTGCGACCAGCAAGCAGTTGCCATGGACAACAGAGAAGTGCAACAGTAACTACTGGGGCAAGAGTAGAGGTTTGAAAAGCCATAGGCCGCCGGGCAGTGGTGGCGCACGCCTTTAATCCCAGCGCTCAGAGGGCAGAGGCAGGCGGATCTCTGTGAGTTCAAGGCCAGCCTGGTCTACAAAGTGAGTTCCAGGAAAGGCGCAAAACTATACAGAGAAACCCTGTCTCAGAAAAACCAAAAAAAAAAAAAAAAAAAAAAAAAAAGCCATATGCCATTCCCCATTTGCTCTCGTTTCATAGTTCAAGACATGAGCTCAGCAGTTCCAGCCATCACAGCTGGTGCTTGTTGTCATGATTCCCTGATGTGATTGTGACAGACTCTTCTCCTTCTGGAACTGTAAGCCCAAATAAACTCTCCTTTGATGAGGTGCCTTGGTCATAGAGGTTTTATCACATTGATAGAAATGTAACTAATATACTGAAAATGATATGGATAGAAAGACTAAGTAAATTTAAATGTATAAGGGGATGTGGGAAGAGTATGGCTAAGCGGAAGACACTGGTCTAACACTTTGGTTTTCATTCCCAGTGCCACAAAAATTAAGACAGACAGACAGAAGAAGAACATTCCTTTATACTGTGTGAATATATGTCACTGTGTTTGGTTTAATAAAGAAGCTAACTTGCCAATAGTTGGACAGGTAGAGGTTAGGCAGGACTAGCAGACAAAAAGAGAATTCGAAGAAGAGGAGGAGTCTTAGGAGTCACAAGGAGATGCAGAGGAAGCAAATGAACTTGCCGTACTGGAAAAGGTACCAAGCAGAGTGTAGATAAGAAATGTGATTAATTTTAAAATGTAAGAGTTAGCTAGTAACAAGCCTGGGCTATTGGCCAAACATTGATAATTAATAGTAAATCTGTGTAGTTATTTGAGAACTGGCTGGCGGGAAAGAAAAGTCTGCCTACAATAGATGGACAGAATTGAGTATGATGATTACACCTTTCTTAGAGGAAAGTTTCTGTGGGCATCTATAAATATGTATATCTCAAAGCTAACTTTAAACTGTGCTACACAAACACTGTTGTAACAGTGACTGTAGCATTGATTGAGAGCCACCAAAAAGATCAGGGAAGCACACCTGAGTGCATATGCGGAATTTTCCAGAGAGGATTAACTGAGGCCAGAAGACCTGCCCTGAATGTGAGAGCCACCATCTCATGTCTAGGAGTCTGGATGAAGACTGGATAAAGGAAAAAGTAAGCTAATACAAACATCTGCTTCCTGACCATGTCATGCCCTCCTTACTCTCACAGACAGCACTGAAACTGTAAACAGAAGAAAATCTTCTCCCTTAAGCTGTTTACATCAGGTATTTTGTCATAATAACATAGAAATGACAATGTAGCTGTGGGGTGTACTAAATCCTCTGAGCAACACAACTGAGTGAACACTGACTCACAGCTGGGGCTGAGAAGCCACGGCCACAGATTTGCCCAGCACACATGAGACTTCTCAGCCCACAAATGAAAATCACCATCTCACATTCATCTACACCTGGAAAACCCCATCAAGCTCTCCATGTTCAGTTTCCTCAGAGGCTCCTGGCAATGACCTCCTTCCTCAGGCATTACCACTCCTCTGACTTCAGTCATCACAGTCATTACATTGTTCTTAAACCTCCTCCCCATGAAGTGGAGCTCTCAGTCTGGTGTCTCTCCATCACTATAGCACCTGTGAGGTTCATCCACAGGGTATGGGAGCGGGCAGCTCATGTCTTGCAATAGCAGCACCATGTCCAGCATACAACCACACCACAAGTTATTTGTGTGTACACATGTTAACATCAATATCATGACTTCCTTGATCTCTTTTCCACCTTGGTTTCTGAGACAGGCTCTCTCACTGAACCTAGAGCTTGCTGGCTAGACTGCCCAGCCCATGAGCCCGAGGTCTTTCTGTCTCTGCCTCTCTAGCACCAGGATTATAAACACACTTCATCTGCCTTTCTTTAATTTTTTTTAATTTACACTTACTTATTCATGCTATAGAGCATGCATAGAGATCAACAGCAACTCGAGGAAGCTAGTTCTCACCTTCCACCATGTGGGTCCTGCTTGGCCATCAAGCTTGGCAGCGTCTTGATGGCCCAGGGTTGGCTTATCTAGAGATCAATTCAGGTCTTCATGCTTGCAAGGAAAACACTTTACTCCTCATGGGGCTCTAAGGTTATGACCATTTCTAGTTTCTAGTGCTACAATGTGCCTGTTCTGAACTGGAACCTTCAGGAAGCTTTCCAGGCAGCCATGAGCACATTTACTACATTTTGGTAAATGCAGTTCAGATGTTCCAGTAAACAGGTGGCACTGACTTAAAGAAGCTATAGGGGAAGTCCAGAAAATGGACTTTTATCCTACAATTTCATCTTTCTTTATGGAATACTCCTGCCTCAGTTCCCTGAGTGCTGGGATGACAAGCAGGTGCCAGCAGGCGTTAGTTTACATTGCCATTATTCCCCCAGCAATCTCAACAGCCAACCTTATGAATGATTATGCTTCAGACAGGGCTCTGAGCACATGCCTCAGAGCCACAGAGACCTAGGGTCCCACTCTTGGCTCTGCCACTTGAGAAAGATGCTTTCTCTTTGAGTCTCTATTCTCTTACCTGTCACCTGAAAATGTAATCTACACAGAAATGACCCAAGAAAGGAGACAAGGCATGAACCAGAACAGCTGCCCCTCTCCCGAAGGAAACTGGTTGCTGAAAACCACAATGTACCCAGTCCTCCCTTGCAAATAACGGTCATGCAGCTGAACTTGAGGACTAGATGATTTAAATGAGTAGTTCTGATATGAAGGCCACAGGTTCCCTGTTCTGTTCCTTTGTGTTAATCTCAATGTCTGAATTATAGATATGATAGCTAAAACTTTGGTGACCATTTTGGACCATGAGACCAACTTAAAGATTGAAAACTTATGTGAAGACAGCAAAGCAGAACTAAACAAAAAGGGTGGTATTAACAGCAGCAATAACAGCCTGGGGTGTCAAATGACCCATAGGGCCACATCAGTCTCAAAATAAGCTGCTTTCTAATGTGCTATATGCATCAGCATCCACCCTGATGAGGCTGCTGTTCGTCATGACTCCACTATAGAATTTGTTCTTCAGTCTATTAACAACTGCCTTGACAGCTGTAAGCTTTCCACCTAATACACAGCTCAAAAGAGTAAAACTGATGAGAAAGAAAGCATATTTATTTAAATGGGTGCTGTAAATTAAAAGCAGCCCTCTTAAGTATTCACAACAGACAATAACAGCCGAGTGCTGTGGTCATATTCTCACCAGCCCTCTGGGGATATGGCACATGAGGGAGCATCTGTTGTTCACCTGCACAAAGAAGTAGACAAGGCCCAAGGGTGGGATGATGACAGCGGCGATGGGTGTGGCCAGCAGGATGATAATGACAGCTCCAATGACATTGAAGAGTGAGCCCATGAACATCTTGATGACCTGGGGGATCATGGAATCCACTGTGTCCAGCTCCTTGGAGAAGCGGTTCACTAGGTTCCCGCTGGGTGTACGCTCAAAGAAGCTCATGGGCGAGCGTAGGACATTGCGCAGCAGGTCCAGGTGTAGGTGACGGGAAGCAAAGATGCCCCCAATGGACACAGCCATGGAGTAGCCAAATACTGACACACCTAGGGCGGCAATAGAGATTTGAGTGTGAGATACAGGAAGTATCATCTGCAGACTGGCCCTGTGTGTCTCAGCAAGCCAGTGATGGTGGCCCTCAGTAACCAGCACTCATTGTATACTACACACTGCAGGCGTTTCTGAAGAACTGAATTTTCTCTTAACTTTAATGAACTAAAATTCAAATCACATCCCATGACTGATGGCTACTGTGCCAGACAGCACAGCTCTTGAAGCAGATACTGATGCTGGGTGAACCCAGGGAAATAGCACACCCTCTCAGTTCTTTGCTTTCTCCAAACTGTAATATGAAAACTGTTGCAGTCCCTGGCTCTGTGGCAGGGGGAAGTAGGTTATAGATGGAGAAATTCAAGACATCCATGCCTAATTTTCTGATGACTTGTTCCAAAGCTACCTCTGAGATCAGGAGACATCTGTGGCTCCTCCAAACAGCCCACAGTCCACAGAATTTTTTTGGGAACTTCTACCTGAGGCTCTTTCACCAAGAACAGGGGAAAGGCATACTCTGAAGTTGGCACTGCCAACCCTGTCAGCTGGGGCCCTCCCATATCAATCAAGGTAAGTCACCTCACCTGTAAAATGGGGACATTGACACTCAGAGCCACAAACAGTACTAAGCACCTTCCCAGCAGCATGCCTGGATACAGAAGAAACTCATACACTAAGAAGACTCACGAGTGCATCAGGGACACAGGAAGGACAAGTGTGTACAAAGCAGTTTTATGAGCACACAGACCTACAGGTAGATCACACACTGCCTGGTACAGCTTTAGAGTAAGCTCCAGAGCTGGGCTGCTTCATTCAATGCCAACTCAGCCAGCAATCAGTCATGTGGCTTGAGCTGACTGGGAGGGAGGATGGGCATAAATTCAGCAAGCATTCAGGGTCCACCATGTGGCAGGTTCTGTCCACCTAGGTCTGGCTCAGTTTGTGGTATAAATTCCCTGAGGACTTGGGGACTCAGTTAGGAAATTACACATGAAGTAACCACAGCCATACCTTGCAAGATGCCCAAGGCCCCATAGACACTCAGTCGGAACGTCCTGTGCTCCTGAGTCCCATTGACAGTGGGGTGGTCATCTGTCCAGAGGCTCAGCCAATAATTGGAGGCGAGGGCAGACACATGGTTGCATAGGAAGAGGAAGATACTCAAGAAGGAGATGAAGAGGCCAATGGCCCTCATGTAGTCCCAGTACACTGACAGCTGCACCTAGGACCCATAGAGTGCCAGCATGAGAATAGCAGCTCCTGTGACTCCTTACAGCCCATCCCACCCTCCTATGCCCAGGCCCTCGATACCCTGCTACCCTGTTAATCAATGATGTCAGCTAGTAGTAGCAAAGACAGGCTTTCTTCCTCCCACATTAGCTTCCAGTCAAACACTCAGACAAGCTAATGACCCACTCAAACATATAAGCATAGAAGAGCCATAAGAGGCACAGAATGCTATCCAAGTGCCCAGGTGGGTAGGTACCAGGGTACCTTCCCTGAGGAAGTCATGTTGAAGAGTTTACCAGCTATGAATGGAAAATAGGAAAGGAAGGGGGTGACACATAAGTGTAAAGGCCCCGAGGTGCAAGGAAGTGCAACACATTTGGGAAAGTGACAATAAGGATGGAGAAATGGTTGCAGCTGGCCTATCTGTAGCCTGGGAGGTCCCATTCAATACTCCAGGCAGCTCACAGTCAGGCAGTCATGAGCACAGGCAGAAACTGAAGTACCAACATGGAGACAGCAGCTCAGATCCCAACTCCAGGAAAGTCACTTAGCCTCTCCGACCTGGGTTTCGGCATAGAAACTAAACACAGAGCGCTGGCAGGCCTGCCATCAGATACATATGTGCATTCCCATATGCCAAGCAAAGCACTCTGCACTGTACCTCACTCACCTGCCCTGTCTGTGCCTTGTCTGCTTCCATCAGCTTCCAGGTCTCCTCCTTGGCTCCGGCCTTCTGCAGCTCGGCCGTGCTGCTGTGCTGCTGGCTAGCATCCCCACTGTGGGAAGAAGAGCTGCTGAGATGCCTGTTGCCAAGGAGAGTAGGATGTCAAAGAAGAACCTTAGGGAGTGCAAGCACACACATGAACACATACATACTTGTGCCCCTGTTGACATTCCCCATAAGAACATGTTTCCATGGAAAGGGATGTGTATGTTAGGAATGGGGCTGCTGTGACAGGTGTGAAAAGCAATGGGCAGAAGGTGTGTGGGAACAATATTTCATGTAAAGAAAGGATCTGGGAGCTGGAGATGTAGCTTGTTTGGTAGAATAAAGCTCTGGGTTCCATCTAAAGCATGGTATTAAACTAGGCACACACCTGTAATCCCATCATCAAAGAGGTAGAAATGGGAGGATCAGGCATTCAAGTTCATCCTTAGCTATTTATCCAATCCAAGGCCAGCCTGAGATACACAAGACCCTGCTGTTGTATATTAGTTGAAGATGTGTAACATTTATTTATGCTGTGTAACGCTTGTTTAATGATGCAAAGATGTATTGCATTCTTTTATGTTGTATTTGTTTAACTCTGTAAAGCTGTGTTACTGTGCCTGTGTAAAGCAACTGGTTGGTCTAATAAAGAGCTGAATAGCAGATAGCGAGGCAGGGGAAAGGATAGTGGGACTGGCAGGCAGAGAGAATAAATAGAAGAAGAAATCTGGGAAAAAGAATGAAAAGCAAAGAGTTGGGGATTTAGCTCAGTGGTAGACCGTTTACCTAGCAAGCACAAGGCCCTGGGTTTGGTCCTCAGCTCTGAAAAAAAAAAAGACTGAAGAGCAAAATAAGGAGAAGAGGATGCTTGGGGCCAGCCAGAGACACACAGCCAGACATGGAATAAGAGAGAAAGAAAAGATAGACAGAAATAGAGAAAGGTAGAAGTCCAGAGATAAAACGTAGATGAGATAATTTATATTAAGAAAACCCAGCTAAGGCCAGGAGTTTATAAGAAAGAATAAGCCTCTGTGTATTTATTTGGGAGCTGAGTGGTGGGACCCCTAGAAGTAAAGAGTTTAAAAAAGACAAAAACAAAAAAACACCACCACCTTGCCTCAAAAAACTTCTCCAACTAACCCCAAGTAATATCTTTGGAGAGCATAACATAGAGCTTAGGGCTGTTGGCTCAGAGCCTCTGGGCACTGGTTCAAATCTGAGCTGAGCATCTCTAGAGCTGCCCAGATGGTGAGCCTCTATCTGTTTGCTGTGAGATAGGAGCAGGCCAGGAGAGAATTGGAGTCCAGTAGACTGCAGGCTAACACTGTGCCCAGCTCCCAGACCAACATCACCATGAGTGTGACTGTCTGTGATCACCCAAGGTGTCAGGCCATCTCAGGAACCTGAGGAATGACACAGGTCATGCACGGGGCAAGGTTCAGAAGTAGGAACAAACAAATGAAGGGCAGGCCTGTGTGAATAGGTCAGTGCTGGCTCCTTCCTGGGAAGAATGGATAGGTGGGCAGGATGTACACATATTCCAAATGCCTGAGAGCTGTGGTGGGTAGTGTGGAGGTGCTACCTGCTCCTTCTCAGCTCCCACAGGCAGAGATACAGGGCCAGAAGCAACGCAGGGCTGGATGCCCTCCCAATGCTTACCTCTGAGGGTGTTTCCCCACCGTCACCAGCATCCCATTCTCCACTGGCTTTGACTCCTTCCCTGAGCCACTGACACCTGCAGAAGACAGGAAGAGGGGAGAATATGGCCTCAAGAGCTGGGCAAAGCAAACAAAAGGCCAAGAACTCAGTCACTTCCAGAGTAGGCAACAGTGACTCTGACTGCCAGGGAGCTTAAGAAGACAGACACATATTGCTTCAAATTCCATCCACAGCTCAGACCCTCAGAGAAGTACAGGCCTCTGCTCCTGACTGCTTTGCTGGGGGCAGACAGCACCAGGAGCTATGGGTGAAAAAGCACTCATTGGGAGCAGCTGGAGCCAAGGCAGGGAGGGCAGACAGGGCCACATATACTGGGGTCTAAACATCCATCCAGTAGGGGGCACTGCTTAACACAAATTCACACCCAAACCATGATGCAGGCTGTCATCTGAGACTAGAGGATTGCAGGTTAAAAACTTGGGCTACATGTTGACGACTTGTCTCAAAACTAAAATAATGTCAACCACTGTGACAATGTCATCTACTGCAGGCAAAGGCCCAGAGGCCCCCTCAGTGCCAGTGTTCATCCTGTGTGGTCACATTACCCAGGAGATGCCCAGAGCCTGGGTAAGCAGGCCTGTTAGAACATCCATGTCTCTAGCAATAAGGTTTTGATGTCTGAACAACTGGTGAGGCCACATGGGGGTACAGCTGTTAGATGCCTGCCCTAACCCCAGAAGGATCCACTGGTGTCAACAAGATCAGAACTCAATGGCACTTGATGGTGACTAGGGGCACCAAGCATACTGTCCCCCCTACTCAACCGCAGCTATCAATCTGTGACTCCCTCCCTACAATGGCTTCTTCATTCGTTGGTACTAATGAAGAGAGGAGGAAATACAGACAATCAAGGACTCAGGCAGGTGTGTGTGTGTGTGTGTGTGTGTGTGTGTGTGTGTGTGTGTGTGTGTGTGTGTGTGTGTGCAGGGCAGAGGCTACTCACAGACACAAGCAGAGAGCTAGCAACACTGTCAGGATGACCTGGGGACTCAGAAGCATGACACACAGATCAACACAAAATGCAGAGCAAGGCTACCGCATGACAGTCCTGAGGGCCATAGACAGGCTAAAGAGAATGGGACTAGAGGAGGGCTCCAAACTAACAAAGAATCCCCCTGAGGTGGGTGGGGGTGGCTCTGTAAATGAGCAGATACCTGGATCCTGTCTGCATCCCTAAAGGGACTCAGTTCCAGCAGTCTGTGGGATTGAGCTTTCACTTAGCTGTGTGCCCTAAGGAAATGCAAAACCTCAGCCAAGCTGCACATCTGTAAAATGGGAATGTACCTGACCCTCATATGCAGGAGGCAGAGGTGACATCACAAGGCTCAGTGAGGTGCTGCTTGTATGAATATCTGTGAATGTGCTCCAGGCAATTCTGGACCTGGACTGAGATTTGCTCTTTAAACGTCCCCTTGAACATCAGTATCTGTACATTTTCATTATGTTATTTTGTGAACATACATGTTTGTGTGTATATGCACATGGACTGAGGTTACAACACCGTGGCCATTGTTTCTCGAGTGTTGTCCATCCTGAATTCTGAGATAGGGTCTCTCCCATCCTGGGGCTCAGTGAGTAGGGTAGGCTGACTGGCCAGTGAGCCCAAGGGATCTACCTATCTCCACTTCCCCATACCTGACTCTTTACTTGGGTCCTAGGGATCAGACACAAGTCCTCGTGTTTCTAAGACAGGCACTTGACTCACTTGTCTCCATAACCCGGCCACTGCTTCTTGCTTTAAAAAAAAAAAAAATACAAACCCCAAAACAGCCATGTTACTAGGGTGAATGGTAACAAGCAGAACTTTTCAGGCATAATAAGCACACACAATCATGCATGGTACACCCCCTATCCCTCCTGCCCCTGCTTCAGTGGCTCCATTAGAGTTTCTGTGGTGACTCCTTCTCCACCTACCCAGTGCCCATGGGCTGATGGTCCACCAGGATCACCATGGGGCTCCCTTGCCTAGGAAGTATTTGTCAGAATCCCTCTCCTGAGACCCTAATCTACCATCAGTAGCCATAACGACTAAGAACCATCCCCATTACTTTGCCCTAGGAGGCTGTCTAGAGCCCTCAGTCCCCAAATTCCACTCCATCTCTAGGCCTCTGACTGATGGGTTACTTGCACATTTCTTTGTTTAAAATAGGTTGGGTAGGTTCAGTTGTCTGCCTAAAAGCCCTTGGTCTAAACCTCAGCCCCACACTACTGCATATGAAAGAGGGTGGGGACCCTAGTACAGCCATTGGATTTTGCTACATCACACCTCTCCTTCACTGCCAGGGTCACCTGCACCATCCTTCATGCCCAGGAATGGAAAAGCAGCTTTCTGAACCCTGCCCTTTCCCTATCCATCTGCTATATGCCCAGCACTTCATAATATGGCCTCTGAGAAGTATGCTGCCGGACGGGGTTACTTGGCCTGGGAGATAAGCAAGCTTGGATCTGAAAACACATCCCAGAGCCACCCACAAAGCCTCATGATGAAATGATAAAATAAGCAGCTGTTCCAGGATGCCTACATCCTCCTACATCATAGCCCTGATGCTACTGACCTTTCTCAGTTACCACTCTGCTGCCTGGAAGTCAAGAGATCTGGGAAATGTTAGGAGCCATAGGCAACCCCTTCTCTGTGCTTCTTCTTCTTCTTAACCCACCCAGAGGACTGAAGGGGTAAACTGGGCTGAGGACCTGCCTTGTGCATGCTTCAGTTTCCCCATCCCACCTGGGCTGGTAGAACCCTGACTAGCATCTTTCTCCAGAAGCTCCAATTGTGTTTAACCAGCAGGAGAGCAGGGAAGCCAAGCATGGTGCACAGACCATTAGTCCCAGCTATTCTTAAGGCTGAGTCAGGAGGACAGTAAGTTCAAGACCAGTCTGGACAACATCTTAATGTGAAAAGTAAAAGCAGGGCTGGGGATGCAGCCTAGCCTGCAACAGAGTCTGGGCTTGGTCTCCAGTATGGGCAATAAAGAAGAAAAAGGAGGGTGGGCACAGCTCAGAGACAGAGCACTGGCTTGGCACAAGCAAAGCCCCAGGTTCCGTCCGTACACTGTTGGGAGGAACCAGCCTGGAAAGCACTGTGGTCAGGCAGGCTACAGGCTCAGGGAAGGTGTGACAGTAGGAGGCAGGTGAGTCCATTGTCCCCCTAGGAAGGCCAGGCCCCACAGACCCTTCCCTTGGGCCAGCTACATGAGGATCAACATGAAGGTGAGACAAGGCCACTCGGCTCAGATGTATCCTGGACCCCACCTCAGGGTGATGTGGGGCCTTTTCTCTGATGCAGGAACTACCATGACATTCTTTATCATTTAGTCTGTCTCTCCTCCCAGACACCAAGACACAAACTAGATCTTATCTATCATTTGACTCCCAGCTCCCGGTGCACCCCATGAAGTTACACAACACTGGAAAGGGGCACCTTCAATACAGCAGGCACTTTGTACACCTCTGATGGGAGATGGGATGACTGACAAGTGACAACCAGTGAGGAAGTGGAGCCAACCCTCTAATGCCACTACGGGGCACCACAGCAGCCACACCCTGTAGCTAACCAGAGGGTCCTCTGAGAGCCTGTGTGACTAATAAAACAAGAGCCTGCCTGAAAAGGCTGCAAAATGTTCCCTAATTTGCTGGCCACTGATAGAGGGACCCAGGCTGCTGGAGCCTGGCACCTGCTTCCTAAGTTCCCCAGAAACAAAGTCTGCAGGGGCAGATTCAACTGGCACCTAAAACTCAGGCCAACAGCAGAGGCCCAGGACAACAGGTAGGGTGGCTGCAACAGTCATGTCTGTAGTATCATGTGTCAGAGGAACAGTACAACTATGGTTATCAAGCACCCAGGATGTCCCACATACCCAAGACCACACTAATCACCAGCATATGTCAGGCTGGCCCTGCATTGCTATTTGGGGCTATCAGGGATAGAGACACAGCTCAGAGGGTCTTAAGGAAGGGTCCCGGACCACAAAGCTCTGAGGAACATGGCCACTGTGAGTGTTCACACCTGCCTTAGGCCACATCCTATATGACTCATGCTGTTCTGAGCTACATCATGGTTGTCACTTATTACTTGGCCCCCCTAGGAATAGAAAAAACTATAATGATTATTGTCCCCATTTTAACCATTGAGGAGCCTAAAGCCCACAGGAGAAAGTACTTTACAGGAAGGACAAAGACTAACCTTAAGGTCACAAAGACAAAGCCCAACCCTGTGTCCCCTAACTGACATGCAAGGTTAAGCAGGTCTATCCATTTGTTGGTCCCCAAAAGCCCAAAGTGCTTGTTACCCAATGCTCTAATGAACTGCGCCCCTAAGGCACAGGTAAAACCCTCCCATAAGCAGCTAAGATGATCAGAGCCAGCTCCTGAGTCCCCCTGCCATCCTTACTGTCATCTTCTGAGGCCAGGTCCTGCTCAGCACTGGCATAGGTGCGCAGGAACTCGGCGAAGGCCCCATCCCGGTCTAGCAGCTCCTGGTAGGAGCCCATCTCTGATATCTTGCCGCCACTCATGACAATGATGACATCCACTTGGGGCAGGTAGCTGATGCCATGGGTGACCAGGATCCTTGTCTATGAGCAAAGCAGAGACTTGATCCCATCAGCACTGTGAAGGAAACTGTCACAGCCCTGTAGAGACTAGAGGTATCTTGGATCTCAGGACCCAGTGGCAATGTTCACATCCAAAGGCTTTGGGAACACGAACACACACACACACACACACACACACACACACACACACACACACACACACACACAATCTCTCTCTCTCTCTCTCTCTCTCTCTCTCTCTCTCTCTCTCTCTCTCTCTCTCTCTCTCTCTCTCTCTCTCTCGTCCACCCTGTGTCAGGCAGGAGCAGCAGGGAACAAAGCCAATAGAGCCCTGTTGGACAACAGGGGTGGAGACAAAATGACCCACAGACTAGAACCAGTGCTGGAGGTGGCAGTTTACAGAGAAGGGTATTCAGAGTTGGGAGACTATTTGAGAAGGAAACTCTAAGAGAGAGACAGACAACACCCAAGAATGTGGATGAAGGAATAGTGAGGCATCTGCATTTGACAGCCCCACTGTGTGTTTGCAGAAATAAGAACTAAATTCAAGGCCTGTACATGCTAGGCAGGCACTCTCCAACTGGGCTACCTCTCCAACCCTTGTCTTTGAAGACAAGTTCTTGCTATGAAGGCCAGGCTAGTCTAACCATCTGATCTCAGCCTCCCCCAGGGTCTGGCTAATAGGTACACTCCACCATGCCTGACTCTGATGTTTGTGTTTTAGACAGTAACTTCCCTATCCTTCCAGCTCAAATACACCACAAAATTGGTCTGTGCTGCATGGTTCTGCTTGTTTGGCCATGCTGAGCAAATACATGTGTATCAGACTGTCAATAGATGATATTCCCTTCTTGATGAACCAGATTGCTTTAAAAGTTGACATACACAGCACACCATCTCTAAGGGAAAGGGTGGGAATAGTTGATTTGGTTTTGCTGTTTTTTTCAAACCTCAGCATTTCTTCCTACACACATTGCTACTTTATAATTAGGAAGTAAGAACCAGTATGCTGTGGTGGCATTTTATTTGTGCTGAAATGTGGTGATATTTTATTTGTATGTTAATAAATTAAGTTTGCCTGGAGATCAGAGGAAATAGCAAGCCATTAAGTGAACACAAAAGTTAGGCAGTGGTCCTGGGTGTTCAAGGACACACTAGGGAGCAGCCAAGTGTGGCGACACACGCCTTTAATCCCAGTACCAACCAGAGAGACCTGGAGGTCTGTACAGACAGGCAGTGACAAGGAAGTGAGGTAGCTGGGCTATGAGTCAATGAGAGGGCAGAACACCAAGGCAATTAGAGGTGTGGTAGACAGGAAGTAGGTCCCCTTTTGGTAGCTGCAGAGCTGGAGAGGTAAGGTTGGTGGCTATCACTATTCCCCTGATCTCTAAGGCTTTCACCCTTATATTTGGCTTCTTGTTCTTTATTTAATAAGACCGCTTAGAAATTCACCTACAGTATGTTCCTCCAGCAACCTAAACAAAACAAAACAAAAACCAGGATCACAGCCTCTGTTTCCTCTCTGGCTAAGACTGGCTGAGTCTCTTCCTGCTACAAGCTCCACCTCTGCCTGCCATGGGGAAGGAATGACAGCTTTATTGGAGGTCTGGGTGATCATGAGGAAGAAAGGTCCTTTAGCCACAAGGCAATCAATTCAAGCCGGGGCCAAGAACACACCCTATAAAAGACCTGGTAAAATACCTGCCTCAGGGAGCTGGCAGACGGCTTAATTCATAAAGTGCTTATTACACAAGGACCTGACTTTGATCCCCAGAATCCATGTGAAAATGTCAGACATGGGGATAGATCCCTGTAGTCCTGTTACCAGGGAAGCAGAGACAGGAGGATCATTGAGGCAGCACAGTTTAATCAATGAGCTCTAGGTTCAAGAAAAAAACCTTGTCTAAAAGAACAAGGTGCCTGAGTAAAGACACCCATGATTGACTTCTGGCCTCCACCTGCATACATACATGCACGCACACCAGTACATACTGTACTGGCTGGTTTTGTGTCAACTTGACACAAGCCAGAGTTATCAGAAAGGAAGGTGCCTCAGTTGAGGAAAAGCCTCCATGAGATCCATCTGTAAGGCATTTTCTCAATTAGTAATCAATCAGTGGAGGGGTGGGAGATGTTAGGTGGTGCCATCCCAGGGCTGGTGGTTCTGAGTTCTATAAGAAAGCAGGCTGGCCAGGCAATGGTAGTGCACACCTTCAATCCCAGCACTTGAGAGGCATCGGCTCTCTGTGAGTTCAAGACCAGCCTGGTCAACAAAGCAAGTTCCAGGATAGCTAGGGCTGTTACACAGAGAAACCCTATCTTGAAAAAGAAAAAAAAGAAAGAAAGAAAGCAGGTTAAACAAGACATCGGCTCCTGCCTCCGGGATCCTGCCCTGCTTGAGTTCCTGTCCTGGCTTCCTTCAGTGATGAACAGCAATGTGAAAGTGTAAGCCAAATCAACCCTTTCCTCCCCAGCTTGCCTTTTAGCCAGGATGTTTGTTGTAGCAACATAAACCCTAAGACAACATACATACTGTACACACACACACACACACACACACACACACACACACACACACAGCATGAAGGCAAGCCCAAGAATTGAGGACTTGTGCAGAGCCACACTGCCAATTAACTTAAGTCCTGGCCCTGGGAGAGTACCTTGTTCTTCAGCAGGCCCATGGGACCAACCACCTTCTCAAAGATGTGCTTCCCAACATGGGCATCCACAGCCGAGAGGGGATCGTCAAAGAGATAGATGTCTGAGTTACAGTACACAGCTCGGGCCAGGCTCACACGCTGCTTCTGACCTCCTGATAGGTTCACACCCTAGGAAGACAGTGAGGAGGGTGGGTTTCTTGGGATCCCCTAACAATCCTGAGGGGCCCCAGAACCATACAAAACAAGAGTGGGGACAGAAAAGCTGATGAGTGGGGTGCCTGACCCCCACCCAGCAAGTGCTAGGGAGGGAAAACAGACAGTCAGGCCTGCTGGAACAGGTCTATCAACCCAGCTATTCAGAGCTAAGGCAGGAGGATGGCAAGTTCAAGACCAGCCTAAGCAACATCTCAAGTGAAACATAAAAGGAGGACTGGGGATGCAGCTCAGTTATAGAGCATGTGCCTGGTGCACAATGGTCTGGGTCTGGTCTCTAGTGCCACAAGAAAGAGGAGGCAGTGGCAGCTGATGACATCTCCAGAGCCATCAGCCTGTAGAAGAGTGGATGTGGCAAAGATACTCTTTTCTGTACACTTACTATATTATGCTGTAGCTGGCATCACTACTGTTGCTGTTAGCAGCCACAGTCTGTGGTGAGCTTCACTCTGAGCTGCCATTTCTATTGCAAAAACACAGTGAAGCTGGCTGCACCCAGAGTGCTGAGATCTAGCCAGTACTCCTCACAGAGGAGGGGGTCAGCACTGAACAGCAGCAGCCCATCCCCCACAACAGGTGACCAACACCATGGCCGTGTAATACCTACTGATAAACTGCCCAAACCTATAGAGATGGACATTCCCTTCCTGTGCAGAGGCTGGCCCCTGAGCCTGTCCAGATACACTCCCTGTGCTGAGGCTAGCCCCTGGGCCTGTCCAGATACACTGCCTTCCTGTGCAGAGGCTGGCCCCTGGGCCTGTCCAGATACACTGCCTTCCTGTGCAGAGTCTGGCCCCTGGGCCTGTCCAGATACACTGCCTTCCTGTGCAGAGGCTGGCCCCTGGGCCTGTCCAGATACACTGCCTTCCTGTGCAGAGGCTAGCCCCTGGGCCTGTCCAGATACACTGCCTTCCTGTGCAGAGGCTAGCCCCTGGACCTGTCCAGATACACTGCCTTCCTGTGCAGAGGTTAGCCCCTGGGCCTGTCCAGATACACTGCCTTCCTGTGCAGAGGCTGGCCCCTGGGCCTGTCCAGATACACTGCCTTCCTGTGCTGAGGCTGGCCCCTGGGCCTGTCCAGATACACTGCCTTCCTGTGCAGAGGCTGGCCCCTGGGCCTGTCCAGATACACTGCCTTCCTGTGCAGAGGCTGGCCCCTGGGCCTGTCCAGATACACTGCCTTCCTGTGCAGAGGCTAGCCCCTGGGCCTGTCCAGATACACTGCCTTCCTTGCAGAGGCTGGCCCCAATAGCCCAGTAGCTATCTCTCATCTTTTTTTTTTTTTTTTTTTTTTTTGGTGGGGGGAGCGAGGGAGCTCAGGGCCTTTGCACATACTAAAAAAGTGATGTACCACTAAGCCACAATGCTAGCCATTTTTCATATTTTAAGATGGGATCTTCCTTACTCAATTATTGAAAAAAAAAATAGCCAAATGAATGGAAACACATGAACTATGAACCAAAGGCTGAGGGGCCCCCAGCTGGATCAGGCCCTCTGAATAGGTGAGACAGTTGATTGGCTTGATCGGTTTGGAAGGCAACTAGGCAGTGGGACCAAGTCCTGTGCTCATTGCATGAGTTGGCTGTTTGAAACCTGGAGCTTATGCAGGGACGCTTGGCTCAGTCTGGGAGGAAGGGACTGGACCTGCCTGGACTGAGTCTACCAGGTTGATTGCAGTCCTCGGGGGAGGAATAGCCCTGGAGGAGGTGGGAATGGAGGGTGGGCTGGGGGTAAGGGGAGGGAGGGGGTGGGAGGGGGGAGAATAGGGGAACCCGTGGCTGATATGTAGAACTGAATGGTATTGTAAAATAAAATAAAATAAAAATAAAAAATAATAAAGGGGCTGGAGAGATGGCTCAGTGGTTAAGAGCACTGACTGCTCTTCCAGAGGTCCTGAGTTCAATTCCCAGCAACCACATGGTGGCTCACAACCATCTGTAATGAGATCTGGTGCCCTCTTCTGGCCAGCTGTCATATATGCTATATACATAAAAAAAAATTAAAAAATAAATAAATAAATAAATAAATAAATAAGATGGGATCTTCCTAGGTGGCCTAAGCTGGCCTCAAACTCATGATTCTCCTGCCTCAGCTTCCTGATGAGGATCCATGCTGGGATGACAGGTCTAACTACAAAGGTCCCTCCCAATGTCCTTTGGACACAATTTATTGACCCGAAGGCAGATGCAGTATCCAAGATTAGTCAATCCTTGATGCCCTCCAGACTTTGCCATTGGGACTTGAGGGGGACAGTCAGGTGTCTCCAAGTGCTAGATCCCAGCATTTATAAAATAGAACAAGGCTGATGAGCAGGCTGCCTACCCACCCAGCCTGTCCTGGAGACTCTGGCAATCCTGCCTTGGATCCCACACAATACTCAGACCTTTCAGTTTGGTTGGCACCTCCAACCTGTATCAACCCAAGAGCCCCAGCAGATCCAAAGGATCTCCAGACCTACACCAGGTAAAAGACATAATGAGGGGTTGGGGATTTAGCTCAGTGGTAGAGCGCTTGCCTAGCAAGGACAAGGCCCTGGGTTTGGTCCTCAGCTCTGGAAAACTAAAAACAAAAAACAAAGACATCATGCATCAAATAAGCGAGTTGGTGAATGGATCCTTGGATGGAGACTGGGAGCACACAAACTCAGCTCTCCCAAGAGGTCCCTGTCACTCTGTGTGGCTACACTCCCAGCACATACACAAGACAACCATTTGCACAGAAGCAAGTGAGCTGGGAGGCACACCTAAGGCCCTCTTCAAAAGTGACAACTGAACAAGTGACAAGAGGGACTTAAGAACCTGCCTCTCTGCTATGTGACTTGACATCAGGCAAGTCCTCTAACCTCTCTGAGGCTCCCTTTCCTCAGCCATCCATTAGGGATCACAAGAGCTTCTGTGTCGAGTGAAGAAGTGTATGTCAGCTAGTCTAGAGCCATCTGCATTGTCACTCACAGACACACCTCCGAGGTGCAAGGCGAGTCACTCCCAGTGTCTTGTACTAGGGGTGGGACACTATGTGGCATAAGCACAGCACACCTTTTTTTTTAATGTCTTGGACTCTGCACCACCATTCAAGAGGCTACCACTTGGGTGGCCACTGACACCACAACTCAGACCACAGCACCAAGAGCCAGATGGTATAGACCCTCACCAAACTCACAGAGCTTCACAAAAGGAGCAGAGGCACAGGCTGAAGACAGCAGGTCCCTGAGAGTCCACTTGCAGGGGGACAACATTTTATGAGAAAGGCACCGACAAAGTGTGCCCCTGTTTGTTACACAGCAGCAGCTGACAGCTACAGGCTATACCCATGCCATACTGACCTTCTCACCAATCTCTGTCCGGTCCCTGCTGGGCAAGATTTCCAGATCCGGGAGGAGAGCACAGGCTTCCAACACTGCCTTGTAGTAACGTTCCTTCAGGGGGTGCCCAAATAGGATGTTCTCTCGGAGAGAGTCATTCTGAATCCAGGCCTGCTGGGGCACATAGGCCACGGAGCCCTGTGTGGCAGGTGGTGGAGAGGAAAGACAAAGACTTGAAGAAGAGCCAGTTGCCCAAAACACACAGCAAGGGCAAGAACAGAGAAGGTCATCAATCCAGGGGGACCATCACAGACAAGGAAGAAATGAATCCAGTTCTTTCAAGGGACAGAAAGGACAGCTTGACTGGACATGGGTGACTCATGTGAGAACAGGGCAGGCAGGAAGGCAGGTGACAGGGACCAGTTCACACAGGGCTGGTGTCATGTCCAACTTTTTCAAAAAAGGTGATGAAATGCCACAAAGGATTATAAAACAAGGGAATAGAAGTGACCTAAATTTGGACCTAAAATCTCAGAAAAATAACTCAGTTGCTATTCTAACATTCCAGCTTCTATAAGCCCCAAGTGTCAGGGTACCCCAGTTGTAAACCTCACAAGATATTCAGTCACAGGCCACGTCTACCACAACACTGGGGAAAAATGTTTTCAATACACTTTCTGAAATCACCAGCTATAAATAGGTCTTAGACTCAAAACATCAGTGCCTGGGATGTTAGGAACTCAGGAATTATGAAACAGAATACAACATGGATATCTAAACATGACAGGCAATTTCCCTTTGTCAGTCTTGTTCATATTGCCCTACCACTGCTTGGAAGAAACAAGACATATCTTGAAACAACAGGTATTTGCCTGGACTGAGGCACTGTCCACTTACTTCTAAAAGCTCACTGAACAAATAAGGGAAGTATCTGAATTGAAATAAAACAGTAACATAAGCCCATATCCCCAAACTTGAGTTCCCAGGAGAAGAGGATGCAGATGACAGACAGGTCCAGGCACATGCATCTGGCAAAGGCTGGCTGAATAGCTGGGATTTTGTTTGTTCGTTTGTTTTTTCTCTCTGGCTACTGCAGAGGCTGCTGGTGACACTGTAAGGAACTGATTTACACAGTAGGGAAAGGCCTCCGAGGGAAAAAGGTGCATATAGAAAGCCCCAAGACTCATTCTTACAGCAGCCTTTAACACTTCATGAGAAGTTTAGCTCAGGTCAAAGCACACTGCATCTCAAATCTCTAATTCCACACTTTCCCCCTTCAGGCCCATATTAAGAATTCAACTAACACTAAGGATTCAAACTGTGTTTCTGCACCAGGTTCTGAGATTATTCCAGCCACATCCATCAGCAGTTATTATATCCTATTTACAGGATGAGACACAGAAAAATCCCCAAGAAAAAAGCCAGAAGGTTCCATCCAGAGAGACTATACAATGAAGGGAGAGTGGAGGAGGGGATGCTAGGATATACCTAGGAGTTTTCACCCCTCCCTTCCTCTGTCCTGGCATTTTCAGGTAGATGCATCATCGTCCTTTGGTTAAATTCACCCCAGTGCTCCTCCCTCCCTCGGCTTCTCCCCCTTCTGCTTTCCAGACACACACACACACACACACACACACACACACACACACACACACACACACACACACACACACGAGATAAAGCGGTTGGGGCTGGAGATCATCATGTGAAGTGAAATGAGGTAGAAGCCACAGATGACCTCTCCTCTGCAGCGTATCTGAGCATCCACATCCTGTTTACTGAGGAGCTACCACACTCCACACTAGCCAAAGAGCTGGGGCAAAGCAAGGAGTGGCTGTCACTGAAACCTTGCCTTCCTAGGAACAGAGAAAACGGGAGATGGCGGGAGGAGAGGGCTGTTCCCTTGGACAGTTTGTGAGAGACACTGGGCTGAGCCTTCCTCCCAGACCATCTCTCCCCATCCTGGCCCCATCCTACCTTGAGAGCCACGTGTCCCTCGACCTTGTCCATCTCAGCCAGCAGGGCTGACAGCAGAGAAGACTTCCCGCAGCCTACCTGGCCCACCACGGCCACAAGAGCTCCTTCAGGGATGGAGAAGTTGATGCTGCAAGGACACAATGAGGAGCCTGAAGAGCACAGTGCCACAGACCCTCCCCTGGTGAGGGTGGCCCACACTCACTGACTGTGATGGTCCATGCCTGGACACCTCCAAGGCTGTGGGGCAAGGTGAGCCATGGCCTGAGGGGCCCAATGTAAATGCATCACAAAGCCTGGCCAGGGTAGGGCCCAAGGGCTACGTGTCACTCAGAAGAGGTGCTAGAGGGTATTCACCTCACTGGGTCTACAACACTGTCTCCAATGACAAGCCACCTTCAGTTGAACTCAAATTCTTAGGCACCTGAGACCGGCTGAAAAAGTCCAGAGGATAAAAGACCAAGGTGCCAGGCCAGGCCTGGAAGAAGGTTTAGGACACTGGGGTGTGTGTGAAGAGATGAGAGCTGAGTTCCAGAAAGATCTTATTAACTCTGAATGGTCCTTATGTTTGTGTGCACATGTGGACATGTGTGTGCACATGTGTATGGACATGTAGTGGCCAGAGAGCAATGTGTTCCTTAGGCTCTGTCTGCCTTGTACTTTTTTTAAAAAATAATTTATTTAAATTTATTTTATGTGCATTGGTATGGTGTCAGACCCCCAGGAATTGGAGTTACAGGCAGTTGTGAGCTGCCATGTGGGTGCTGAGAATTGAACCCAGGTCCTCTGAAAGAGCAACACTGAGCCATCTCTCCAGCCCTGCCTTGTACTTTTTTGACAAAAGGTTTCTTGCTGGCCTGGAGCTTTTCAAGTATGCTAGGATGGCTGCCCAGTAAGCTCCAGGGATCCTCCTGTCTCTGCCTACTCAGTGCTGGGATCTCAGGCATACACTGCTATACCCAGCAAATGCTGTTCTCTTTTAACATGAATTATCCTCATCTAGCACAGCAAGCACTTTACTGACTGAGCCATCTCCCCTGAACTCCTCAGCCCCATCCCTGAGGTAAGGTCTCAGAAGCTGGCTGCCAACTAACTATGTAAGCGAGATTGACCTTCTACTCCTGATCCTCCTGCCTCTCCCTCCCAAGTGCTGAGACTGCAGGTGCACACCACAACTCAGCTTTGAAATGGTCTGTTAAAACAAATAGAGGTGGTGGTGCACACCTTTAATCCCACCACCCAGGAGGCAGAGGCTGGCGGATATCTACAAGTTTGAGGCCAGCCTGGCCTACATGGTAAGTTCTAAGCTAATCAAGACTACATAGTGAGACCCTGCCTTTAAAAAGTGCAGAAACCTGAGCTGTAAGCTCTACAGCAAGACTAGCTCGTCATCATGCATGCAGACAGCTGCTCATGCAGCTCACGCTCAGCACTCTGGCCTCCATCCCAGGCCCCCAGGCAGAGGCCCTTCTTCTGATCCCTGGGCACTAGCTAGCTAACCACATGGATCAACTGTTTGATTCTTTTGTGAGTGCAGGTTAGAGGGCAAGATCAGGTGTCATTTCTCTGGTGCCATCCACCTGGTTTCTTAGAGTCTCTCACTGGCCTGGAACTCCCCAAGCAGGCTACTCAGCTACAAGGATCTACCTGTTTCTGCCTCCCCAGTGCTGGGATTACATGGATATCACTATGCCAAGCTTTTGTCCCATGGACTGAGGACCACATTCAGGTTTTTACTTATTGAGTCATCTCCCTAGCCCCTGGACCACTCATCGCTATTGAGTCTTTTGTGCTGCACTATGAGGAGCAGGGTCATGGAGCCACCCTGTGAAGGACACCCAGGAAGGCAGCTCCTCCCTTCTTCCAGGGGAGACCAGGGTATTCTTACAGGCTAAGGGGAGGCAAAGGTTAAACATAAAAGGTTGGGGATTCAAAGTGGCAGGTGAAAGGACCAGGAAACCTGAGTGCCAGGATGTGGAAAGTGGAGTACAGGCACAGGAAAGAGAAACACTACAAATGAATCGGGCAGGATTTAAGTTAATCCTATCGAAGATCTTACACCTTGAGTAGTTAGTGGAAGTAGAAAGGGAGCTATGCCTTTCTCCTTAGAATCTGTTCTGTGATTGATAAAATACAGCAGACAAGCTGCCACATCAGAGAACAATTGTTTAGGGGCACAAATGACAAACTTGCCTCCAAAAAAGTCCCCTTGGCCTTATGTTTCAGATTCCTTAAGGAGATTAGTGTTGTAGAACATTATTTTAAGGTGTGTTTTGTTTATGTTGCATTTGTTTAACTCTGTGAAGCTGTGTAAGGTGTGTTACTTTTGTTATGTTGCATTTGTTTAACTCTGTGTTACTGTGCCTGTGTAAAACACCTGATGGTCTACTAAAGAGCTGAACGGCCACTAGCCAATCAGGAGAAAGAATAGGTGGTGCTGGCAGGCAGAGAGAATATACAGAAGGAGAAATCTGGGAGAGAAGAAAGAAGTAGTTAGAGAAGGAGGAGGACTCCAGGGGCCAGCCACCCAGCTACACAGCAAGCCACAGAATAAGAGTAAAATTTACAGAAGTAAGAGAATGAGAAAAGCCCAGAGGCAAAAGGTAGACAGGATAAGTTAAGGAAAGCTGGCAAGAAACAAGCCAAGCTAAGGCTGGGCATTCATAATTAAGAATAAGCCTCCAAGTGTGATTTATCTGGGAGCTGGGTGGCGGGCCCCCCAAAAGAGCAAAAACAAACAACTAAGCAAGTACAGTCACAGTGCACGAGAAGAAGAGGTGTCCAGGGAATAAGGACAGGAACAGGTATGCTATAGAAAGATAAGAGCTGCGTGGGCAGGCAGACCAGTGGAAGGGGTAGGTGTAGACAGGCTGCTAGGAAACCTTGAGGAATACAGAGAACCACATTGTTAAGACAGGAACACTTCGACAGGAACCCAGCCTAGACACCAGCACACCCTGGGCCTCCAGGCTCTGTGACTGGCTCAGAGAGAAACACCACACCCAATTTGGGCCAATAGGAGATAGGAAGGAAGTCAGAGGAATAGCAGAGTTCTACAGGCTCCTGATACCCTGGATCATGCAGTACCTTCAAATGGACCTTCTCACTTCCCCAAACCCCAAATCCCCCTTGTGGCCCAGGAGCATGACTTACTGTCACAATCAGAAGGGACTCCTATATCAAGTACCTTCTGAGCTGCTCCTCACAACAGTCCAAGTAATTGTGATTGGATCTTTTTCCAAATGGGTAAACTGAGGCTCAAGGCAAAAGTCAGGGTCACAAAGGTAGACTGCTCAGGGCCCCAATGTCAGTGTGTCTACTTCCCAGGCTTACCCATTCAGCGTGGGAGGTTCACCCCTAGCCCATGTGAACGTCGCATTCTTCACAGTGATGCTATTCATCCCCCCACCTGGAAAACATCAGAGACAATATGTTAGGAGTCATGCATGGCAACAGGCACACATGCAGATGCCATGCTCTGGTCTCCTGCAGAGGCTGAGGACCATCACTGGTTACTCAGTGCTTGGGGAGACCCTCCTCGATCTCAAGTTGAGAGTGTTAAGCATGAGCCAAGATCAAGGAGAAAAGAGTTGTGTCCTCATGTAAACCTCTCTCCACCAAGGTAACCACCATCACACCCATCAACACACTCCAGGTCTTAGGCTATCATCTGCTTTAAAGCTACAGCCTTTACTCCTCAATTCTTGGATCCTAAAACATCTTCCCTTTCTGTTCCCCTCCCTTAGCCATCCCACCCTGCCCACCCCGCAGCAGGTCAATCTTTCTACAACTTTAGTAGCAATCAACTGAAAAAAAAAAAAATCTACTAGAAGCCAGCTAAAGAATAGGAAGTGCTACAGGGAGGTGAGGAAGGGGTGGGAGTTTGTCCAATGCCCACATTATAAGATCCAGATTCTGAAAGTTCCTGCCCTGTCCATTAACTTTGTCTCCCCTTGTTTTCCTTTTACTTTTGTCTCTAATTTTTTTTTAAGTTCCTTAATTAGCAACTACCTTTAAAGCTGCCAGAAACACTTCCAGGGTAAGTGCCATAGACCAGAAACCCACAGCAAGAGGAGATTGCTAGTTAAGTGAAACTAACTGCAGTTCCTCAAGAGGAGTGAGTACTAAGCAGGAGTTGCACCTCATAAAAGGAAACAAGGTGTGCTCCTCCAAGAATCATCCAGAAGCTGGTACACCAGCAATGCAGCAGCAAACTAAGCTTCTGTGGGGCAGACAGGAAGGGCTGCATGGTGATTAAACACCTCAGAAGCAGAAGGACTGGTCCTGGCTCAGTGTCGCTTGCAGAGAACTGTGCACAGCTTGACTATAGGAGCTCTGATGGCTGTCTTGGCTCTGGAATCCACAGTGTTTTTCCCACACTCCAAGAGCCTCAGGACAGCAGAAAACCATGCAGCAGAGTTCCAGCACCTGCTGAGACTATAGTTCTAAAAAAGGGACAAGTGTCTTCCTAGTGGACACATGGCAGTGCCTGGAGATGATTTTGGTTGTCACACTGGGATGACTACTATGAGATGTGGTGGGGGGGAGAAGATGTCAGGGACACTAGTCAGCACCAACAGTCATAAGGCTGTCCTCAACAAGAACTGTGAGCTCCAAGCACCCACTGTGATAACCTTCTAAGGCCAGGGGGGAAGACCTGTGTCTCATACATCACTGATGATATCCTATAATAGCCCACTAGGCTCCTGGCACTATATACACCTCATTGCCAATGGCCAGACGCTGTCTTCAATTCTGTTTACTGGTCTCTGAGCCAGAGGGTGTGAGTTTGAATGCTACCACTTGCCAGCTAGACAGTCTCTCTGAACCTCTTTCCTCCTGTGAGCCAGGATTGTGCTGCTGGCACCACCCTGAACCACTGCAGTAGTGAGTATATACACAGAGGCCCAGGAACAAAGGCTGGTAGCAGAAGATGTGCTCAGGAAATCTCAGCCCCAGACTTACCTGCTGGCCATCTCAGGCAAGTTTGCTGACCCTGGCTCCTGCTCTAAGGGCCATGCTACATTGTGTGTTTGAAGTGTGTGTGTATGCGCGCGCGCGCGCGCGCGCGCGCGCGCGCGCGTGCGCGCACGCACACACACACACACACACACACACCACCACCACCACCACCACCACCACCAGAAAAGGCTCACCCCTGCTGGAGCCATTAACAGTGACTATAAAGTGACTAGAGACTCCCAAACAAGATCGCAGCTTAGGGGTCAGCCAGAAGATCAACTAGTCTATGAAATAAACCCAGTGATAAAAATTGGCCAGTGGTGGCAAGAATTTCCACCTAAAACCTGAGAAAAAAGATTCTAAAACGGAGCTAAAAACAGTTCCTAGTTGTTTCTCTCAAGTTAGTGGCAGCCTGCATGTTTGAGCTACTATGGCTGGTTCCTGGCTCGACCTGCAGTATGGCGGGAATGAGGCCTCTGCAAGTGGCACATTAAGCTGCATGGTGGATTTAGCCTTTGCTAATACAAAACAAAAAGAGGTTTCTGGGCTACATGCTGCTTTGATAGAAGCATAGACCCACTATTTCTGAGAGTTGATGGCTCCCAGAGCTGGCAGAAAATGTACCACTGCCATGTTGGGAACCTAAAGTGGGCGGAGCCAGCAGCCACAGCACCGTTTCAGTCTTAGAATGCTGCAGTTTAAAGCAATACGTTCAAGGTAATATAAAAAAATAAGCCACGTAAAGATGGCTATCACACAGAGAATCTGGATTATGTTCTCTTTGATATTCGTAACTGAAGAAAAACATTTAATTTTTGGATCTAAGGATATGTTGCTTTGGAAAGGAGGCTCTGCTTTTGTTTCCACAGAAAGCCAGAGGCTATGGATTTGTTCCAGATTAAGATACATCAGGTTTGACCAGCCAAGACCCCCTGAAAGGTCTCCGATGACACCAAGGCCCAGATGATCCAACATCCAGAACCATTTCAAGGCAACTGGCTCCGATGATACACCCTCACGGACTACTCCATAATCCTAAAATTTTTTTTTTTTGTGTCCCCATAAGATACAGCGCCCCCCTCCAGCAGGAAGTAGTAAGAGAAGCTATTCCCAAATTCCCAAATATACCAAGCTGGCTTTGGAGATGTGTAAAAGTTAAAACCTTCCTTTTTAAAAAAAAGAAAAGAAAAGGGGAAGTGCTGTGGGATGCTCTGTATGTCAAATTGCTTTGATTGGTCAATAAATAAAACACTGATTGGCCAGTGGCCAGGCAGGAAGTATAGGCGGGACTAACAGAGAGGAGAATTGAGAGAACAGGAAGGCAGAAGGAGTCACTGCCAGCCGACGCCATGACAAGCAGCATGTGAAGACACCAGCAAGCCACGAGCCACGTGGCAAGGTATAGATTTATGGAAATGGATTAATTTAAGCTATAAGAACAGTTAGCAAGAAGCATGCCATGGCCATACAGTTTGTAAGCAATATAAGTCTCTGGGTTTACTTGGTTGGGTCTGAGCGGCTGTGGGACTGGCGGGTGACAGAGATTTGTCCTGACTGTGGGCAAGGCAGGAAAACTCTAGTTACAAATGTCCAGCACTAGGGAGGCAAAGCCAGGTGGATCTCTGTGAGTTTGAGGCCAACCTGGTCTACAGAGTGAGATCCAGGACAGGCACCAAAATTACATGGAGAAACCCTGTCTTGAAAAACCAAAAAAAAAAATCCACAGGGTACCTGGCTGGGCCTAGTGACACAGTCCTGTACTCCCACCCATTCTGGAGGCTGACGATCCCAAGTTTGGCCAGCCTGGGCAACTTAAACCCTGTCTCAAAAAGTAAAAAGTAGACTGAGGCTATAGCTCAGTAGTAGAGCACTTGCCTAGCTATGTGTGAAGTCCTGTTTTTTGTTTTTGTTTTGGTTTTGGTTTTGGTTTTTTCGAGACAGGGTTTCTCTGTGTAGCTTTGTGCCTTTCCTGGAACTCACTTGGTAGCCCAGGCTGGCCTCGAACTCACAGAGATCCGCCTGCCTCTGCCTCCCGAGTGCTGGGATTAAAGGCGTGCGCGCCGCCGCCGCCGCCGCCGCCGCCGCCGCCGCCGCCGCCGCCGCCACCACCGCCTGGCGAAGTCCTGTTTTTAATCCCCAGCAATAAATTAATCAATTAAAACATCCAATGAAAGATCCCGATGAGGAAAATGAAGTTCTGAGTGCACACACACAGGCAGAAGCAGAACCTGGGCTGTTTCTCACCCAGAACAGAACCAACACCTGGACTGAAAAGCCCAAAGGGCAGGGGACAAGATAATAGCAAAGCCCCTTCCTGTCCCTCTGCAGAGGCCAAACCCTGGGTCTTGTAGGTCCTGGAGGGGCCAGGATAAGGAGCCAAAGTGGGTAGATGAAAGGCACCCACCATCCTTGATCGACCACCGCTCGATGCTGTCTGGCTCCAGCTCCTCATGAGACAGAAAGATCCGGAGACGCTTGAGGGAGACGCTGGCCTGGAGAAGTAAGCACAGGGTGTGTCACCCTGACACCATCTGTACCACCTGCCACCCTACACCTGGTGCCCACAGAAGTCAGTAAATGAAGGGCATGCTGCCTCGTGCAATGGGACTTTGGAAGGCAGCACCTCTACACTGGCAGACTGAGTTTGACTTCGATAAATTACTGGGTTCTGGGTCCTAATTATGGAAAGACAACACATGCTGCAGTACGTATAGGCAAAGGGTCTAGGTTTGCTTAAAAATTCTTTAGCACACAAAGAATGAAAGCAGGAAGAATGAATGGAAACAGGAAGAGGAAGAGGGAAAGAGGTCCTCAGAGTTTTTAAAGAGTGGATTAGGACACCTCAGCAGAATATAAAACTGAAGAAGTAGGCCAAGACTTATGTTTTTTAAACACCAGCTAAGAGAGGCCAGAGGAACATAGAACACTCCAGAAAGATTCTTTGAGATTAAAAGAGAAGTCTTGAGGTAAAGTCCATACCTCTTATCCCAGAACTTCTGAGGCCTAAATGGAAAGAACATAAATTCCAAGCTAGCCTGTGCTAGAGTTGAGTTCTAGGCCAACCTAGGCTACAAAGCCGGACATTCTGTACCAAGGAGGAAAATGTGTTTCTTTCTCAGAATAGAATCAAATGACTCCTTACTGCTAAGACAGGAGCCATGCTGGGATCAGCAAGTGATTCATGCACAAGGCTCCACTGGGTCGTCCAGGACTCAACAACATGAGCAATTTGGAAAAGTGTGGTCAGGGTTTCTCAAATAAATCAATAGGACAGTTTGGATCCAGATGACACTGAGGAACCTGTGTGCACCATGGTTCAGAGTCCCCATTCCCCCTCCTGGTTCCCTGTCACCCACATACCTGCACAATGTTACTAATAACCATAGGAGTATGCTGACAGCTCCCAACTCCTGGTTCCCACTGTCCCGACACATCTGCATGATGCTACTGATGACCATAGGAGGATTCTGAGAGCCCCTATGTTACTCTCCTGGCCCCCTCTGCCAAATACACACCTGCACAATGCTGCTGATGACCATGGGCAGAATGTTGAGTGGGAAGCGCAAGATATTGAACAGGGCTAGGGACACGAAGGCTTTCTTTGCATCTAGGATGTTGCTCTCATCCACGGTCACATAGACAGCAAAAGTTGACAGGGCCACCTGCAAACAGGACAAAGTGTTGAATGATGGAGTCACAGATGCACCACCCTCAGAAGGAAGGGAGATTCAGTCAGGTCAGACCTCTCCACAGGGCTTAAAATGGAAAAAGCCTAAGAGGGGTGCAGGTGCAGAGGCATCATAAAGAATGAACCAGAAAGATGGATGATCAGGGGTCAAACACCTGGCCACTGTGGTAAGTATTCTTGACATGCAGGTGACCCTGGGGTCCATCAGTTGATAGAAGGTTCTCCTGGCATGCATGAAACTCTGAGTTCACCCCAGCACTGCATGAGCCAGATTGGGTAGTGCATATCTGTACTCCCAACACTGAAGAGGAAGAGCCAGGAAGATCAGAAATGTAAACTCATTCCTGGCTACAGAGGAAGTTCAAGGCCAGTCTGGGTTAAGACTCAAAAACAAAACAAAAGCCAGAAAGTCCCAGCAGTGAGGATGGTGCACAACAGGCTGATCATGCCCCAAGGACAGCCCTTTGGTATGTTAATTTCATCCTTTGTCTGGAGAAAGAAGAGTCCTGAATAATCCCAGAGGGTGACTTGACTCAGGAGGGAACAAGTGCCTGATGATTTTGAGTCTGTCCCTCTCTGCTACTCAGATGAGAGACTCCCTGGTATCATCTAGTGGGTAGCCACAGGGTTCCTTAGGAGTCCTCTGGGACACAAGTACTATAAGCAATTCGGAAAAGCATATATAGAGCAGATGGACAGGTCTGGTCCTGGAGCTACCAATGGCTTTCCCCTGGACATAACCTGAGCAGGAGCAGCCATGCACATCTGTGTCACTTCAATCACCCCTAGAAGCCAGTGGGGCATGAAACTAGAACCTATTCACCCAGAGCATGTCAATTGTGTGGCCCAGTGTGGGCTCTGTTCCTCAGATGGGTTGGCTCCCCATATATGACATGAAGTTGACACACCTATAAGGACATCTTATACTGTACTGACTGAGTGAAAATCCTATAGGGTCACCCAGGAGGCTGAATTTATTCCACTTTACACTTATGGCCAGGACCCTTTGGCCATGCTGCCAAGGATTTCATCCTCCTAGAAGTTTGAGTCTGATGTATCCAGCAAAGAGATTGAAAGGGAAAAATCAGTAGCCATCTTGGGAGATGCTTCCCCCTCCCCTCCTCCAAAGGTATTTGCTGACCAGCAGTTTTAAAAGTGATGAGAAGTTGAACTTGTAAGGCTGGGATAATAAGTCTATGTATCCTGGACTTGGCAAAACAAGATATGGGGAGTAATGGGCTCAACTGACCAGAAATTGAACTTATAGGAGAGCAGGACTGGAACAATAAATCTGAATGTATATATCCTGGGTTCAACAAAAGCAGAACACAGGGAGTAAAAAATTTATGTCTCTATAGTTATCCTAAATCCTGTTAGCAATTAGTAACCTCATGCTTATAGTTCAGCCAGTAACTTCAAAAAACTACCTCACCCCTAACCCCCTCATTTTTTATTCCGTTTATACAGAATGCTTTCAACAGGCAACTCTGCAGAGGTAGGAAGCAGACTGATGGTTACCAGAATTAGTGGGAATAAGGGATTGGGGGTAACTTGTATCCTTGGGACTAGAAGACAAGTATAAGGTCTTTTACTAGGTAATGAAAATGGCTGCTGAGCTTGCTGCCTACTAGAGAAAGTGTGAAGCTATAAACTAATATGGGGGCATATCTCAAATATGAAAAAATTTAGGGGCCAGCAAAGGAGCTCAGAAGATAAAGGCACTTGCCACCAAGCCTGACAACCCAAGTTCCATCCCTGGGAAACACATAGTGGAAGGACAGAACCTACTTCCACAGGTTGTCCTCTGACCTCTGCACATGCCCCATGGCGCGCGCGCACACACACACACACACACACACACACACATACACACTGTAATGAAAGTGCTCTAGTATAAAAGCCAATCTTGGCCAGCACCAGGGCCCACTGGATTGTAGATATCATCCTTTCTCATCAGTCTGACCTCTCTTCCACTCATGTCTGCTCTCACTGCTCTAACTCCTGTCAGGCCCAGAGTTTTATGCTCCCCAGGAAGTGAGGGTCACACAAACAGTCATTGCATCCCTGCTGAGCTGCACCTGGCCTGGCTCCAGAGCATAGCCCTAATCCATCTTTTGTTTAGCAGACACCTTTTGTTTCCCTTGTTGCCCTCTAAGTGAATCCTGTCTTGGAGTTTCCCAAGATACAAGGGCCTATGCAAAACTTGATTCAGGAAACCTGGAAAACCCTGGTACCTGAGAAATCGAGGAATTTGCACTTGGCATTGTATTGTTGGGAGCCCCTTTCAGGTTGTTTTGAGCATATGGAAATTAACTGGCTAAACTGTATTAGAGAGAAATAAAATTGCCCTAGGCAAAGGGTTAGGCTTCAGTCCTTCGAGGTTGGACTCCCCTGCAGCCATGACAGGCTAAATTCATTCTTAAGATGCCTCTGTGTCTTCATTCCACGGAACAGAATGAACCCACACACTTGTGTAACGACCACACAGCTACACATTCATCATCTGTTAACTGAACAACTACTAGGTTTTGGGTGCCACAGGCTGGGGAGCAAGGCAGGCCTGGAAGCCCTGGCATCAAGGACTTTGGAGTGGAGTTGGTCGTGCAGAGTGGCTGAGACTGGCACACAGGGGCCAGCTGGGGAATATTAGCACTCAGACTCCCCCTTGGAGACCCACCCAGCCTCCTGACCATGTCATCTTACCTAAAGTTCCCTTTAAGAGAAAACCCCTCCCCCTTCTCTCTCTCTTCCTTCCTCTTTCCCTCTCTCTCCTTCCATGAAGCTGCATGCACCTCCACTTTCTCTCTTTCCCTCTCTTTTCCCTCTCTCTCTCTCCTTCTCTCTCTCCTCTCCCCTCCCCGTTTAATAATAAAACTTTCCTCATGGGTACTACCTGTATAGTATAAGTGACTTTCCATTGTGCCTCCTTGGCCACTGCCCAGTGTGTCTACATGGTATGTCTCCCTCACTTGCCTCAGGCACCTTGGCTCAAACCCGCCAAGGCTGCCATGTGTAGTCTGAATGCTAACATTCCCTAACAACCAGGCCAGGCCTTGGACATTCTAGTAGATGGAGTCAGATTTCTGTCAGCATGATAGAACTGAAGCAATACAACTTTCAGGCACTCATTTATACACCCACACACAGGTATCATTTAGATGCCATATGCCAAGGCCCCTCTGCTCTGGAGACAGACATAACATGCCAAGCTCTGATCAGTAAAGTGCCACATAGTAGTCATTACCCCAGGGGCTGGTAATTACTTTGCAGAAGGAGGTCCAGGACAAATAAGAGGCAAGCAGCTCATAGATCACCAAGATCTGAACTCTGGCTTAGAAAAGAGGAGCAAGTGACAGACACTAAGCTCTGGCCCCAGAACAATAGTCAAGGCCTCTCACCTGTCTCTCATCACCATAGGTGAACACCACCCATCCTTGAAGCAGGAGCCTGCCAGTGGAAAGGCAACACAGACCACATCTTTTCTCCTAATGCAGGCAGAGGCTGGGTAACTTTTCAGGGCCCAGGGCCATGCTAACAACTGGCCTCAACTGTTTCTTGACAAAAGGTTCAGCCAAAATGCTGGAATCCCAACATTTTCAGCCTTCCCAGCTGCTCTGACTTCAGGGTAAAAATCTCTCCACAGGCTCTTGTGTTGGGATAGCTGCTCTCCAGCAGGTACCACTGTCTGGGGAGGACATGGAACCTTCAGGACACCAGGCCTGGCTGACAGATATCAGATTCCAGAACAGGTCTTCCAGGTTATAACCTGACCCTGCGTCCTGATCCACCAAGTTGGGAGTAACCATGCTGAAAGCCAAGCTCCCAATGCACTGCAGGTGCAAAGCTATCCTAGGCACCACAGTGCACTGGTATCTGTGAGGCAAAGCTAAGCCCTCCTCCATTAAATTGCCTCTGTCAGAGATTTTTGTCACAGCGATTAAAAAGGTAACATATACCTAACTTAGCCAGAAACTAAGGGGCAAGTTCAGAGGTCCAGAATCCTCTCTAATACTTTCTGGCTTTGGAATGGAGACAAGAGCAAAAGATCTTTGAAGGCTAGCATTTTCAGAAACAGGCTAGAAACTGCAGGTTCTGTCAAGGTTGCAGTAAACAAAGTTGAAAGGAGTTGGAGATCTGAAGAGCATTTCAACATCAGACATGGAGATGTAGAGTTTGGAGTTTGTCCAGCTGGTTTTTGATCTTGCTTTAGTCCAGCATTTCCTCACTATGCTCCCTTCCCTGTGTTTTGGAATGGTAATGTGCTATTTTTATGTTGAAAGAATGTGATCTGCCTTTTGATTTTACAAAGGGATTATAGTTAAGAAATTGCCACATGTCTCAGAAGAAACTTGGGACTTTGAAACAAGTTTGAGACTGTAATAGAGTATGGGGACTTTTGAAGTTGAATTAAATGCATTTTGCATAATATTGTTACAAGTCTATGGGGGCCAGGGAGTACAATGTGGTAGTTTGAATGTAACTGGCCCTCATAATCTCAGGGAGTGGCACTATTAGGAGGTGTGGCTTTGTTGAAGTAGGTATGGCCTTGTTTGAGAAGTGTGTCACTGTAGGAGCGGGCTTTGAGGTTTCCTATGCTCAGGATACCATTCAATGCTTCTGTTGACTTCAGGTGCCTGGAAGATGTAGCACTCTCCATTCTAGCACCATGTCTGCCTGCAAGCTGCCACACTCTCCCTTATGATGATAATGGACTGAAACAGTAAGTGAGCCACCCCCCAGTTAAATGTTTTCTTTATAAAAAGTTGCCCATGGTCATGATGTCTTTTCACAGCAACAGTAAGCCTAACCAAAACACAAGGGTTATAAAAAAAATAAAGTGTTCCAGGCCCATCTCACTCTTAAGGGAGCACAACTCAGGTAAACCTTGTCACCCACCCCCATCAGCCACACACCTAATTCTCAACAATAAAGACTTCTACGGTGCCCTCAATTACTGTGTGAAAGCAAAGGGAGTAAAATGCAAGGTGCTTTTGTGCCCAAAACAGGTATGGACCCACAGGAAGAGCCAGCTAACAGGGTAAGGAAGGATAGGGTGATTTGTCCATGTCAGAAGACACTTTTTCTTTTTTTTTTATTCAGAGTTGAAAATCAAACCCAGGGCATTGAGCATGCCAGGCTATGTACTGTAATTCTACTAGAACACATAAAAATATTTTAAAGATTTATCTTATTTTTATTTATCTGTGTGTGTTTCTCTCTGTGTATGTGCCACATGTGTGTGTGAGAGTGCCCACAGGGACTAGAAGAAGGTGTCAGATCCCCTGGGATTGGAGTTCCAGGTGGTTGTTAGCAGCTCACTTTGGATGCTAGGAACTGAACTCAGTCCTCTGGAAGAGCATCAAGTGTTCATAACTGTTGAGTCATCTCTCCAGCCCCCATAAAGGTATTTTTAAATACCTATAACCTTAGACACTCTTTTCTGAACATGCACAGAACAGTCTCTCTGAAGCAAAGGAATTGTCACAGCGGAGATGTGGGAGACAGCATGCATGTACACTTTAGAACTTCCTATATGATCTGGTAGCTACCATGAACAGCAGGGTACTGAGTGGACCTCTGAGGAATAAGGACAAGGTGTCCACAGATGTCCTCCCAGAGCTGACATTCCAGACACAGGCAATAAACAAAACTGTAATTTTAGAACATGTCTGGCAGTGCCACTGGACACATGGTCTTAGGCCACTGACAAGCCACAGTTTGCAATCATTTAGTAACAAGAAGACACTGGTCCCCTGGCATCTACAAGCTATGGTAACCAAGTATGCAGTTTAGTTCAGATAACATTGTGTATGTTTGGACATATTTTTGTGCATGCGTGTGCATGTGTATATGTGCATGTAGAGGCCAGAACAATAACCTCAGTGGCCCTTCTACTTGTTTTGTTGTTTAGTTTTGATTTTTTTGTTTTGATTAGGTTTGGTTTTTTGAGACAGGGTTTCTCTGTTTAACAGCCCCAGCTGTCCTGGAACTCACTCTGTAGACCAGGCTGGCCTTGAACTCAGAGATGCATCTGCCTCTGCCTCCCTAGTGCTGGGATTAAAAGCATGCACCACCACACCCAGATCAACTGCTAGTCTTTAGGCACCATCCACCTGAGATAGGCTCTGTCACTGGCCTTAACTCAGTCTGGCCAGGGAGCCCAGAATCTGCCTGTCTCTGCCTCCCCACCACTTCTGGCTCTGTTATTGAACATAAGGTACTGAAGATCAAACACAGGAACTCACTCTTATGAGGTAAACCCTTCACTGCTGAGCCATCACCCCAGCCCTAGTATGCTTTCTTGTGAGACTTTCTCAATGAAGGAAGCTGAAGGCACGGGTTTCCATTCTGTAACAGCAGCTGGGCTAGCAATGTGGAGCTGCTAAGCATTGCAAATAAAGCAGGGTATCAGCCTTGGAGAGGAGTGATGGGGAAGTTTTTGCTCAAATGGCAATCTTTTGTCTGCCTGGTTAGCTTTGTAGTGATGGGGATGGAACCCAGGACATCATACCTAAGCAAATGCTATACCACTGAGCTAAACCCCAGCCCTGAACTAGCAGCCTTTGAAAAATATTTAGGTGCTGGCTCAATGGGAAGGGCACTTGCTGCCAAGCCTGACAAGCTCAGTTTAATCCCTGGAGCCTCCAAGGTAGAAGGAGAGAACTATAGATGTCCTCTGGCCTCTGCATGTGTGCCATAGCACTCATACACCCTACACACGGGCACACAAGTTAGTAAATTTGATTTTTAAATTTTTACAAATATTTAGGTTTAAAAACAGAAGACATAACAAACATCCCTCACAAAAATAACTGCCCCACTCACCAGAAAAGGTGTGCAGACCCAGGTGAATGTGCCCACAGCTGCCAGGTATGCAGATTTCTTTAGCACCTTCAGCTCCTCCTGCCTGATGTCCATGACCTTGTCCTGGAATGCTAACTCCCAGGCATATAGCTTAAGTACTTTGATCCCATTGAGGATCTCATTCATCAGCTTGATTCTGTTGTCTTTGCTCTTCATGTGTGCCACCTGCAGGGAAAGAGATCAGCAACCTGGGCCCTAGAGACATCTATAATTAGAAATGGCTCCTACCAGAGATTGGGAAAGCTAGCCTTGGACCCCATGAGCCATAATGTCAGCTCCCAGACCGTGGCAAAAGACTCAGCCATTATACAAGTTGAAACTTCTTCAAATCAGGTTGGATTCGACTGAGAGACCAACTCAGAGCTGAGAGATGGAAGTGAGACAAGGCCCCAAGGCAGTCAAAGAACAGGGAATGCCACCTCATGCTGCTGATCCAAACCAGGAGAGAATAAATTATTCCCTCTTTCCTTTTTACTCTCTTCCTCCCTCCTGTTCCTTCTCTTCTAGCACTCTCTTTTTACAGGGTCTTACTCTATAGACTCCCTGCCTCAGCTTCCCAAGTGCTAGACTGACAAGAGCACCACCATGCCTGGTATTTTTTCTTTTTCTCGTAACTGATTTCCAGCCACTCTCTTGATTAAAATACTGAAACATGCCAGGTCCGGTTGGCACTGGTTCTCACAAGCCATGACAAAGACATATAGTTGTTAAATGTTTTAAAACCATCTGGCACATCACCCTTGGCAGACAGTTTTCAAAGCATTTCATACACAGCCATGCCATGTTCAGCCAGGCTAGTGCCATGGCCACCCCTGGGTCACACATAGGGGAACCATACACAACTAGACCTGAAAACAGAGATAGGAGCAGTTTTGAAGGTAAGCCACCCAGAGAAGCCTACTTATTCCTGGACAAAACCTGTCGACTGGCCTGCTCTAGAAATTCAGCCTACAAGGCCACCATCCCATCATGGTCAGCCCACTTGGAGGCCATCAGTGCAGCCAAGGACAGCATGCCCAACAACAGGGGGCAGAGAAACATGGGATGTGAATACCATATGATCCACACAGGAAGAGAAAATCTTACCACCACAAATGTCCACTGGATTAAAAATACATGATAAAAGTATCACCAGTTTAATGTTTTCATGGGATCCCTGAGTATGCAAACAAGCATGTCTCTGTTTCTGGCACCTTCTCTCTAGCTTGTTTCCTTCGGTTTGTTTTGTCCAATTTCAATGAGTTAGCTCTTAGTTTATCTTTATCTTTCATCATTATATTACATTATATTCCCTGAGAAGCCTGTTTGTTTTCTAATGAGAGACAGAAAGGGAGTAGATTTAATAGGAGGGGAGATAGGAAGGAACTGGAGGGGTAGAAGGGGTAGAGGGAAGAGAACTATATCAGGACATATTATATGAGGGGGAAAATCTTTCAATAAAAGGAGGAAAAAAAAGAACTATTAAAAAGAAGCACATCATTTCATACCAAGCCTAATTATACATATAATTATATTGTATGTGGAAAGCTCTAGAGGTAAAGCCAGGCAGGATGGTGCAAGCATGTAATCCTTGTGGTTTGAAACAGGAAGACTGAAAGTGAGGCCAGTCTGGGTTACATGATAAAATCAAGACAAGGAAGGACGAGATGGAGGGAAGGAGGAAGCAGGGGAGGGGTGGGCAGGCAGAAATTACAGCCAGGCAGTGGTGGCACACACCTTTAATCCAGCATTCAGGAGGCAGAGGCAGGCAGATCTTGATGAGTTCTAGGCCAGCCTGGTACAAAGTGAGTTTCAGGACAGTCAAGGGCTACACAGAGAAACCCTGTCTCGAAAAACTGAAGGGGGGGGCGGGAGGGGGTCGGGGGAGAGGATCCACTTCAGTGTGGCCAAGAAGGTAGGACACAGGACACCACTCCTTCTAACCTACAGTCTTTTGTAACGTAAAATTGTACAGTAGAAAAGCACTTACTGTGTTAAAACATTTTTTTAAAAAATGTCTCTCAAAATAAGAGCACTGTATATACATAAGTAACCACTACAAAAGAGAGAGGGAGGGAGATGGGCTGCCAGTCACTATGACAGAGTCTCTCTCTGCCTGCCTGCTCAGACCAGCTCTGGGGCATTGGCCATGGCTGCCCCTTGGAAAACTTGCAGAAACTCGAAGGCCAGGACACTCAAGGAAGCAATGTTGCTGTATTATGGAACCTATAATAGATGAGGCTGACCATCAGGAAACTGGGTGACCTTCATCTGGAAAGACCCAGGCCAGGGCTCAGGGTGAAGCCTCATGGAGATAGACATCCTACCTGGTAGGTCTTGGTCTTCATGGCCATCACAGCATTGAAGGGTACCATGAAGACCATCACAGCCACCCCAGCCAACACAGAAGGGCCCAGGTTCTAAGGAAAGACAGGTGATAATTAGTCACTTGGCAAACAGAAGAGAGCCCTGGTACTCACATCATCTAATGTAGACTACACACTCCAGGTGGACCCACCAACCAAGTATGGTGCCAGTCATTTATTCCTTTTGCCGAAAGATGGGACATCAAACGTTTTCAGTTGGGGTCCTCCCAACCCTTTTAAGAATATGTAGGCAAACTATCCCTTATCCAAAGCTCTTGAAAACCAGGTAAGAAATGCAAATTTGACCTTTGAAATCTTAGAAAGGCCTTAAGGTGCTGGCTAGTTAACCTCCAGCCTGATGACTTAGTGCCCATCTGGATGACTGGAAGGGTAGCTAGAAGATTGGCTGGTGGCCCATGAACTGTGAACTGGTGGCTGTGGAGCCCCCATGGGACTGGACTAGTCCCTCTAGATATGGAAGATGGTTTTTTGGCTTGAACTGTTTGGGGGGCACCCAGGCAGGGGGATCAGGATCTGTCCCTGGTCTATGGACAGGCTTCTGGAACCTAGTGCCTGTGGTGTGACACCTTGCACAGCCTTGGTGCATTGGGAAGGCGCTTGGACCTGCCTAGGCTCAGTGTGCTAGGCTTTGCTGACTCCCCATGGGAAACCTCGATTTAGGGGATGTGGGGATGCAAGGTGGCTTGGGAAAGAGGGCTGGGGGTGGAAGGAGGGAGGAGGGGGGGGATCTGTGAATAGTATGTGGAGTAGAAAATTTCTTAATAAAGAAAAATGAAAGAAAATTATTTAATTAATTAATTTAAAAAAGATTGGCTGGTGGCTGGCACTGTAAGACTTGGGTTACGAAGGGGTTTCCTGTCACTCACGGGTGGGGAGGTCTTGCTTCACCACAGCCTGCACCAACAGTGTGGCTTGTGGGCCGCCTCCTTACTTCTACAAGGCATTTTGTACTTGCCAGGCAGAGCATACACACAGATGAGGTGCAAAGACCTATCTTCCCCAGCTTCCAACTGTGACCTTGACTTGCTAGAGACTCAAACTTGTTGCTGTCTGCTCTTGCATGGGTGCCTTATCCTTGCTGAGTGTATGTGTGTACATGTGAGAATGTGCACGCATTCTCGCACATGCGGGAGTTGACTCTGGTGTCTTCCTCAGTAACTTTTCACTTCATTTCTCGAGACAGGGTAGAGTTACATGATCCTAGAGCTCATTTCTTCCCAATACTGGGATTAGAAACATGTGCTGCATGGCCCAGCTTTTGAATGGGTAATAAGGATCCAAAGTCAGGCCTTCACATTGCACAATTGGCCTCTTACGGATTAGGCCATCCCCCACCATCTCTGATAGCTTTCTATAATCAGCTCTGACTCGATTGTCCAACTAAGGAATCTGCAAGCCTGGTATGGCTCTGGGGACCCTGATACAGTGCATGCTACATACTTCATGGCACTCCCAGCACAGGCTAGCAGAACATTCTATGATCAAATGCACTGATTTTTAAAAAATGTTTATTATAATCACTTGTGCTTGTTGGGCAGGGTATGATACACAAGTGTGTGTGCATGGGGGTGGCCATACACAGGTTGAGTGTTCATGGGGGGTGGGGGTGCAGTATACAGGTATG